>NC_084615.1:10663647-10673647 GCF_033978795.1 Nerophis ophidion
GAAAGGAGGTTTTGCCTCCAAATCTCACGATACATGGCCCCATTCATTCTTTCCTTAACACGGATCAATCGTCCTGTCCCCTTAGCAGAAAAACAGCCCCAAAGCATGATGTTTTCCACCCCCATGCTTCACAGTAGGTATGGTGTTCTTGGGATGCAACTCAGTATTCTTCTTCCTCCAAACACCACCAGTTGAGTTTATAGGGGGTGGGGGGGGGGGGGGGGGTTGCCCACATATGAGGTCCTCTCCAAGGTTCTCATAGTCATCATTGTCACTGGCGTCCCACTGGGTGTGAGTTCTCCTTTGCCCTTGTGTGGGTTCTTCCAAGGATGTCGTAGTTGTAGTGGTTTGTACAGTCCTTTGAGACATTTGTGATTTAGGACTATATAAATAAACATTGATTAATTGATACCAAAACGTTCTATTTTGGTTTCATCTGACCACATTGACATTCTCCCAATCCTCTGCTGTGAAGTGTGAATTATATTTACATAGCGCTTTTTCTCAAGTGACTCAAAGCGCTTTACATAGTGACACCCAATATCTAAGTTACATTTAAACCAGTGTGGGTGGCACTGGGAGCAGGTGGGTAAAGTGTCTTGCCCAAGGACACAACGGCAGTGACTAGGATGGCACAAGCGGGAATCGAACCTGCAACCCTCAAGTTGCTGGCACGGCCACTCTACCAACCCGAGCTATGCCGCCCCATGTATCCATTTTGGTATAAACTCAACTGGTGGTGTTTGGAGGAAGAAGAATACTGAGTTGCATCCCAAGAACACCATACCTACTGTGAAGCATGGGGGTGGAAACATCATGCTTTGGGGCTGTTTTTCTGCTAAGGGGACAGGACGATTGATCCGTGTTAAGGAAAGAATGAATGGGGCCATGTATGGTGAGATTTGGAGGCAAAACCTCCTTCCATCAGTGAGAGCTTTGAATGCTGGACCAAATACTTATTTTCCACCATCATTTACAAATAAATTCTTTAAAATTCCTACAATGTGAATTTTTTTTTTCACATTCTGCCTCTCACAGTTGAAGTGTACCTGTGATGAAAATGACAGACCTCTGTCATCATTTGAAGTGGGAGAACTGGCTGACTAAACACTTTTTTGCCCCACTGTATCTGATGAGGGGGGGGGGGACATACCTGATGAGGGGGCGGGGGGGACATACCTGGTGAGGGGGGGGCATACTTGATGAGGGGAGGACATACCTGATTGGGGGGGGGGACACATACCTGATGAGGGGCCCCAGCAGGAGCAGGTGCAGGAGGAGGACCAGCGGTCTGTCCCTGCCCACGTCCCTGTGGATGAAGACGAGCGTCATCTGGATGAGGAGGGCGGGAGCAGCATGAAGGTGAGGGTGAAGGCCAGCCAGTAGGTGTCATCAGCGCGCAGGGTATTGTCGGCACAGGACGGCGGCGTTCAGCAGCTCTGCGCAGTAAAGCAGGGTGGCGAACACCACACTCAGCGGGGCGCCCACCTGCCTGCCACTCACCACCAACATGACGGAGGTGTCCTCCCTCTCCCTCTCCCGCTCCTCCATGGCCGCACTTGTCACAGTCCGAGGCGAGTTCTATCTGACTAACCAGCCGCCATTCTCCTTGCGACCTGGCCTGCTTCTCCACTTTGCGACAGCGTCACAAAGTTGGCGGCGGTGTGGTCCGCCCGGCAACGCCTCGCTGGCTAATCCTCCGCGCGGCCTGCGACTATTAACCAACTCTCCGGTCCTCACCTCGTCCGCCAAAGCAAGGCAAGACGGCCGCTGCCCTCGCGGAGGAAGACGAGACTTAGTGGCGGCTCGCTGTGTTTGTTTTGCCCCGCTTTGCTGCTCGCTTCTCCTCGCTTGTCTTGTGGAGCCGCCAGTCAAGCTGCGTCGACGTCAGCGCTTTACGGGCGGAAGTCAGTAGTCAGGCCTTCCAAAATAAGAGTCAGGCCTTCCAAAAATAACAGCTACAACATCCGCTTTGGAGCGGCGGCACGATGGAAAACATTCTTCCAACTAGATCAATCAATCAATGTTTATTTATACAGCCCCAAATCACAAATGTCTCAAAGGACTGCACAAATCATTACGACTACAACATCCTCGGAAGAACCCACAAAAGGGCAAGGAAAACTCACACCCCAGTGTGCAGGGGAGAATTCACATCCAGTGGGACGCCAGTGACAATGCTGACTATGAGAAACCTTGGAGAGGACCTCAGATGTGGGCAACCCCCCACCCCCCTGCTAGGGGACCGAAAGCAATGGATGTCGAGCGGGTCTAACATGATACTGTGAAAGTTCAAATCCATAGTGGGTCCAACACAGCCGCGAGAGTTCAGTCCAAAGCGGATCCAAGACAGCAGCGAGAGTCCCGTCCACAGGAAACCATCTCAAGCGGAGGCGGATCAGCAGCGCAGAGATTGTCCCCAATCGATACACAGGCGAGCGGTCCATCCTGGGTCCTGACGAGCGGGTCCATCCTGGGTCCCGACTCCGGACAGCCAGTACCTTCATCCATGGTCACCGGACCGGACCCCCTCCACAAGGGAGGGGGGACATAGGAGAAAGAAAAGAAGCGGCAGATCAACTGGTCTAAAAAGGAGGTCTATTTAAAGGCTAGAGTACACAGATGAGTTTTAAGGTGAGACTTAAATGCTTCTACTGAGGTAGCATCTCGAACTGGAGCCCGAACGGAAAACGCTCTATAGCCCGCAGACTTTTTTTGGGCTCTAGGAATCACTAATAAGCCGGAGTCTTTTGAACGCAGATTTCTTGCCGGGACATACGGTACAATACAATCGGCAAGATAGGATGGAGCTAGACCGTGTAGTATTTTATACGTAATTAGTAAAACCTTAAAGTCACATCTTAAGTGCACAGGAAGCCAGTGCAGGTGAGCCAGTACAGGCGTAATGTGATCAAACTTTCTTCTTCTTGTCAAAAGTCTAGCAGCCGCATTTTGTACCAACTGTAATCTTTTAATGCTAGACATGGGGAGACCCGAAAATAATACGTTACAGTAATCGAGACGAGACGTAACAAACGCATGGATAATGATCTCGGCGTCTTTAGTGGACAAAATGGAGCGAATTTTAGATGAAGGAAAGTGTTGAAGTAGACAAGTGGTTCTCAACCTTTTTTCACTGATGTACCCCTTGTCAACATTTTTTAAATTCAAGTACCCCCTAATCAGAGCAAAGCATTTTTGTTTGGGAAAAAAAGGAGATAAAGAAGTAAAATCAGTTTCTGATTTATTAGATTGTATAACAGTGCAAAATATTGCTCATTTGTAGTGGTCTTTCTTGAACTATTTGGGAAAAAAAGATATCAATCAATCAATGTTTACTTATATAGCCCTAAATCACTAGTGTCTCAAAGGGCTGCACAAACCACCACGACATCCTCGGTAGGCCCACATAAGGGCAAGGAAAACTCACACCCAGTGGGACGTCGGTGACAATGATGACTATGAGAACCTTAGAGAGGAGGAAAGCAATGGATGTCGAGCGGGTCTAACATGATGCCCTGAAACCGGATTGAAAGGTTTCACATAGATTGTTAGACGCTAAGTGTTCATTTACCTGCTCCGCAACAATTTTTTCAAGGATTTTTGAAATAAAGGGAAGGTGAGACACCGGTCGGTAGTTTACCATGAGGTCAGGATCGAGGTTAGGTCTTTTAAGAAGAGGATGAATAACCGCTTTTTTGAATGCTAGGGGAACAGTGCCCGAGGAGAGTGATAAGTTTATAATATTTAGCACTGATGGACCTAATAATACAAAGAGCTCCTTGATCAGTTTCCTTGTCCAGGGTGTACCCCGCCTTCCGCCCGATTGTAGCTGAGATAGGCACCAGCGACCCCAAAGGGAATAAGCGGTAGAAAAATGGATGGATGGATTGTTGAATAATAAACAAGTGATTCAATTGTAAATGCAGATTTCTCCACATAGAAGTAATCATCAACTTAAAGAGTCCTCTTTGGGGATTGTAATAGAGATCCATCTGGATTCATCAACTTCCTTCTAAACATTTCTTCACAAAAAAAGAAATCTTTAACATCAATATTTATGGAACATGTCCACAAAAAATCTAGCTGTCAACACTGAATATTGCATTGTTGTATTTCTTTTCATACTTTATGAACTTACATTCATATTTGGTTGAAGTATTAGTCAATAAATATGTTTATAAAGGATTTTTGAATTGTTGCTATTTTTAGAATATTTAAAAAAAAAATCTCACGTACCCCTTGGCACACGTTAAAGTACCCACAATTGAGAACCACAATTCCTGAACAGGGTGAATATTTACAAGTTGCGACGCTTTGAATCAGATTCGAAATGTGGGAGTTGTGGAACTTTGAAGAATGTTCCATGGATTTCAGTGTGAACTTTCCAAAAATTTGGGAATTTTCGGGGAAAAGCGGTAATTTTTGGGAAAATGGTAAAAAAAAAAAAAAAAAGCTTGAATGAGTTGAAATGGTTGGTGCTGGAGTTTTGCATGTCGGTTGAGAAATGTTGAATTGAGAAATGGTTTTATGGAATTCCTAGAATTTCAGGAAAACTGAGAATTTTTCCAGTTAAAAAAAAAAACACTTTGTTTTTTGTCCTGATTAAGAGGAATGTTTTGACAGGGTTGAAAAATGTGGACAGAGTAGTCACCAGAAAAAAGTGTGATAGTTTGAAAGTCCAGAATGGTGGAACGTGTGGAAGGTGGAATGCTTTGAATCGGTTGAAAAATGTGGAAATGGTGGACGTTTGGAAAATGGCCCTGGAAATGGGGAAAAATGTCCTGGAAAACCTGGAATTCTGGGAAATCTGGGAATTTGGGGAATTTGTCAAGTGACTGAAGAGTTGAAAGTTGGAAGGCTTTGAATGGGATGAGAAATGTGGAAGCCAACATTTGGAGAAGAAGTTGAATAAATAGAAGCATTTTGGTGCAGAAGATGTTTGGAGCATCCCCGCCATGACGGTGAGGACTGAGAAGTCAAATCCCCCATGAGGGCAAGGACTGAGAAGTCAAATCCCCCATGAGGGTAAGGACTGAGAAGTCAAATCCCCCATGAGGGTAAGGACTGAGAAGTCAAATCCCCCATGAGGGTGAGGACTGAGAAGTCAAATCCCCCATGAGGGTGAGGACTGAGAAGTCAAATCCCCCATGAGGGTGAGGACTGAGAAGTCAAATCCCCCATGAGGGTGAGGACTGAGAAGTCAAATCCCCCATGAGGGTGAAGACTGAGAAGTCAAATCCCCCATGAGGGTGAGGACTGAGAAGTCAAATCCCCCATGAGGGTGAGGACTGAGAAGTCAAATCCCCCATGAGGGTGAGGACTGGGAAGTCAAATCCCCCATGAGGGTGAGGACTGAGAAGTCAAATCCCCCATGAGGGTGAGGACTGAGAAGTCAAATCCCCCATGAGGATAAGGACTGAGAAGTCAAATCCCCCATGAGGGTAAGGACTGAGAAGTCAAATCCCCCATGAGGGTGAAGACTGAGAAGTCAAATCCCCCATGAGGGTGAGGACTGAGAAGTCAAATCCCCCATGAGGGTGAGGACTGAGAAGTCAAATCCCCCATGAGGGTGAGGACTGAGAAGTCAAATCCCCCATGAGGGTGAGGACTGAGAAGTCAAATCCCCCATGAGGGTGAGGACTGAGAAGTCAAATCCCCCATGAGGGTGAGGACTGAGAAGTCAAATCCGCTATGAGGGTAAGGACTGAGAAGTCAAAAGATATTTGGATATTTTTTTCATGTAAAATCCTTCCATGTGCTAAACAGTTGTACATTTTTCACGTGTGTTACTTTTAGCATCCTTCTCAAATCCTAATTGCTACAAATGATGTCTGAAGTGACTTTATTTCATTACATGTGGCCCCGAGCAGAGCGAGGCCTTCAGGTGTGATGGAGATCACCACAAGGGCCCACTTGCAGGAAAAGTCCCTGTGTTGTGCAGGTGCGTCTGGTATGGTGAAAAATATTATATTACAGGGGTCCCCAAATTTTTGGTGGCAGGTCAAAGCATGAGGACAGAGGGGAGCACAAGCGTGGTGCGAGCCGGCCCACTTGTGCAACAGGGGCGAGGTGCAACGGGGCGAGGTACAATGGGGACAAGGTGCAACGGCAGCAAGGTGCAACGAGGGCGAGGTGCAACGGCCTCAAGGTGCAAAGGGGGAAAGGTGCAATGGGAGTGGGGAACAACGGGGGCGAGGTGCAAAGAGGGCAAGGTGCAACGGGGGCAAGGTGCAATGGGGGCGGGGTGCAACGGGGGAGAGGTACAACGGGGTAGAGGTGCAACAGGGGAGAGGTATAACAGGGGCGAGATGCAACGGCCTCAAGATGCAACGGGGGAAAGGTGCAATGGGGGCTGGGTGCAGCGGGGGAGAGGTGCAAAGAGGGCGAGGTGCAACGGGGGCGAGGTGAAATGGGGGTGGGGTGCAACGGGGGAGAGGTACAACGGGGTAGATGTGCAACAGGGGAGAGGTACAACAGGGGCGAGGTGCAAATAGTGCGGGGTGCAACAGGGGCCAGCTACAATGGGGGCTAGGTGCAAAGAGGGCAAGGTGCAACAGGGGCGAGGTGCAACGGGAGAGGTCCAATGGGGGAGAGGTGCAACAGGGGAGAGGTGCAATGGGGCGAGGTACAATGGGGACAAGGTGCAACGGCAGCAAGGTGCAACAAGGGCGAGGTGCAACGGCCTCAAGGTGCAACGGGGGAAAGGTGCAATGGGGGTGGGGAACAACGGGGGAAAGGTGCAAAGAGGGCGAGGTGCAACGGGGGCTAGGTGCAATGGGGGCGGGGTGCATCGGGGGAGAGGTACAACGGGGTAGAGGTGCAACAGGGGCGAGGTGAAAATAGGGCGGGGTGCAACAGGGGCGAGCTACAATGGGGTCTAGGTGCAAAGAGGGCAAGGTGCAACAGGGGCGAGGTGCAACGGGGGCGAGGTGCAACGGGGGCAAGGTGCAACGGGGGCAAGGTGCAACGGGGGAGAGGTGCAACGGGGGAGAGGTGCAAGAGGGGAGAGGTACAACGGGGCGAGGTGCGAAGAGGGCAAGGTGCAACAGGGGAGAGGTGCAACGGGGTAGAGGTGCAACAGGGGAGAGGTACAACGGGGCGAGGTGCAAAGAAGGCAAGGTGCAACGGGAGAGAGGTGCAACGGGGGAGAGGTACAACGGGGGAGAGGTGCAACAGGGGAGAGGTACAACGGGGCGAGGTGCAAAGAGGGCGGGGTGCAACAGGGGCGAGGTGCAACGCGGGAGAGGTGCAAAGGGGGAGAGGTACAACGGGGGAGAGGTGCAACAGGGGCGAGGTGCAAAGAGGGCAAGGTGCAATGGGGGCGGGGTGAAACGGGAGCGGGGTTCAACGGGGGCCAGGTGCAACGGGGACGTGTGCAACGGGGGAGAGGTACAACGGGGGAGAGGTGCAATAGGGGAGAGGTACAACAGGGGAGAGGTACAACGGGGCGAGGTGCAAAGAGGGCAAGGTGCAACGGGGGAGAGGTGCAACGGGGCAAGGTGCAACGGGGGCGAAGTGCAACGGGGGCGAGGTGCAACGGGGGAGTGGTACAACAGGGGAGAGGTGCAACATGGGAGAGGTACAACGGGGCGAGGTGCAAAGAGGGCAAGGTGCAACAGGGGCGAGGTGCAACGGGGGCGAGGTGCAAAGAGGGCAAGGTGCAACGGGGTCGGGGTGCTACGGGAGCGGGGTTCAACGGGGGCCAGGTGCAACGGGGCCGTGTGCAACGGGGGAGAGGTACAACGGGGGAGAGGTGCAATAGGGGAGAGGTACAACAGGGGAGAGGTACAACAGGGGAGAGGTACAACGGGGCGAGGTGCAAAGAGGGCAAGGTGCAACGGGGGAGAGGTGCAACGGGGCAAGGTGCAACGGGGGCGAAGTGCAACGGGGGCGAGGTGCAACGGGGGAGAGGTACAATGGGGGAAAGGTACAACGGGGGCGAGGTGCAATGGGGTGAAGTACAACGGGGGTAAGGTACAACGGGGGCGAGGTGCAATGGGGTGAGGTACAACGGGGGGGAGGTACAACGGGGGAAAGGTACAACAGGGGTGAGGTGCAATGGGGTGAGGTACAACGGGGGAAGGTAGTGTTGATCGATGGTAGTCATGTCCAGACCAATGGTGGTCATGTTCAGACCAATTGAGTTTATTAATTCTTGGGTCAGTGGTCAACAAAATAAACAAATAGTTTTACATAAAGCAACAGTTGTACATTGACCAATGACCAGGGATACAATTGTTTGTAATAGATGATCTGTCACCTCAGGTCATGCCTTCTATTAAGCTGAGTTTGTTTGGTGTCTTACTTCCTGTTTAGCGCTTTTATTTTGGTTGTTGCTTGCAGCCTCACCCCCACCACTCAGTGTCTTTTCCTCCTGGCTGTTTTCATTTTAAGTTGAGCCTTTGCTGCTCATGTATGTTGGATATGGACGGCGTCGTGCAGTTCAATCCCCACCCAGCACCAACCTCGTCGCGTCCGTTGTGTCCTGAGCAAGACACTTCACCCTTGCTCCTGATGGGTGCCGGATAGCGCCTTGCATGGCAGCTCCCTCCATCAGTGTGTGAATGTGTGTGTGAATGGGTGAATGTGGAAGTAGTGTCAAAGCGCTTTGAGTACCTTGTAGGTAGAAAAGCGCTATGCAAGTACAACCCGTTTATCATTCACATTGTGGAGGTTTTCACCTGAGAGTTTTTGCTGTTCTCCAGCATCCTGTTTTGTTTACACCCTGATCCATTTAGTTCTGTTTCGCATAGCCTTCCCTATGCTTTGGTGCTGTTCCTCGCAACACTCATTGTTTGAGCCATTAAATGACCTTTATACCTGCACCTTGTCCCCTTGGCGTCTTGGGAACACGCCAAATGATGGCCGTCATGTGACCCGAGTGTCACCCATGATGTATGGCCGTCATGTGACCCGAGCGTCAAGCATGATGTATGGCCGTCATGTGACCCGAGCGTCAGCCAGGACGTGCAGAGTTGTTTGTCCCCACTTGACCTTTGTGTTTGAAAAGAAATGCTGTCTTTTCCATATGTTACATATTTTCTACTTGGGCAAACACCACCTTGTACGTGCATGGTCATGTGACTCCTGGTGATCAGCACCATGACATCATCGGCTGCAGACACCACCTTGCACCTGCATGGTCATGTGACTCCTGGTGATCAGCACCATGACATCATCGGCTGCAGACACCACCTTGCACCTGCATGGTCATGTGACTCCTGGTGATCAGCACCATGACATCATCGGCTGCAGACACCACCTTGCATGTGCATGGTCATGTGACTCCTGGTGATCAGCACCATGACATTAATGGCTGCAGCCGGGATACATTTAGCATTCAGGCTTCAGTTACCTTGCACGTCCACTTTTAGCGTCACCCACTTGAGGCTGTGGCAGCTGCAGGAGTCCAACAAACCTTTCATTTGACTTGTCATCCTCAGAGAGTCACTGGACCTTCGCATTCTCACTGGAACCAAACACGTTTGCTTCAGAAAGCCTAACATGTGCCAAAAAAGAATGCTAAACGTTACTCGGAAAAGGAAAAGTGTGATGACAACCATAGAAGAGGAAAGCGAACATACTGCAACACTGTCAGAAAGAAAACATTGAAACTGTTGCTAAATTACTGGCAGAATTTGACTGTCAAAGTTAAAGAGAAATCGTTTCTTCCATGCACATTAATGCGCTGTAAAAACAAAAGCCCGAGATTTGACGGCAAAACAAAACAAAAACAGTGGTTGTGGTTGTCCATTTCCAGTATGCACTATGAAAGAAAAGCAGAAAGAAACAAAGCTTCAAGCTGGGTGGCCAGAATTGGATGATGAAAAGAAAGGTGGTACACTTCACCAGCTGGAAAAACAAGAAAGGTAGATTTAACAGTTAAAAAAACAAAACCAGGCAGTAGAAATAAAATAATAATAATGCTTTAACTGTGTTTGATTTGACAACAATGTCATCTTAGCCTCAAATCCAATAACGATAATAATAATGTCTC
>NC_084615.1:11033647-11168647 GCF_033978795.1 Nerophis ophidion
AACCACAGCTGGTGGGGCAACCACAGCTGGTGTGGCAACCACAGTTGGTGGGGCAACCACACCTGGTGTGGCAACCACAGCTGGTGTGGCAACCACAGCTGGTGTGGCAACCACAGCTGGTGTGGCAACCACAGTTGGTGTGGCAACCACAGCTGGTGGGGCAACCACAGCTGGTGCGGCAAGCACAACTGGTGTGGCAACCACAGCTGGTGTGGCAACCACAGTTGGTGTGGCAACCACAGCTGGTGGGGCAACCACAGCTGGTGGGGCAACCACAGCTGGTGCGGCAAGCACAACTGGTGTGGCAACCACAGTTGGTGTGGCAACCACAGCTGGTGTGGCAACTACAGCACACAGTCTCAACGACGGCCTCCTTTTTTTGTCTCTGTTGCACTGACCCAAGCCCACAAGCGCATTGTGTGTGTGTGTGTGTGTGTGTGTGTGTGTGTGTGTGTGTGCGGGTCCACGGTGCCTAGTGGCCCGTCACCCGCCGAACCCATTGGTCACCTGGGAGATTTCGCTGTGGATCAGCGTCTCTTTGACGGCTTACAAGCAGGACGGCTGCCATCCCAAAGGCACGGCCCAAAAACACACGCATTCATTTCGGTGCGTGTGTGTGTGTGTGCTGCAAAGTGTGTTATTGTGTATTACCTCCCCCAAGGTAGTTGCACACTGCTGCTTTTACACGCAGCTGGGGGGGGGGGCACACTCAACAATAGTCCTCTTTCTTTTATGATCTCCTTATCTGTCTTCTTCATCTTCATCTTCTTGTGACTCTCTTCCTTTTAAACCTCTTTGCTCATATTATCTCATATTATGGGCTGCTTTTGCCACTAGCCACCCTCTAAGTCAGTGTTTTTAAACCACTGTGCCGCAGTCTGGTGTGCCGTGGGAGATGAGCTCACTTAACTTTTTTGGGTTCGAAATATATTTTTGCAAAGCAGTAATTCTAGTCTGCAAATGATGTGTTGTTGTTGAGTGTCGGTGATGTCTGGACCTGGGCAGAGCAACCATGTAATACTTTTCCATGTCAGTAGGTGGCAGCCGGGCCTAATTGCTTTGTAGGTGTCAGAAACAGCAGGAGGCAGGAGGCAGGGTGCAGGTAAAAAGGTGTTTAATGCTTAAACCAAAAATAAACAAAAAGTGAGTGCACCTAAGAAAAGGCATTGATGCTGAGGGAAGGCTATGCAGAACTAAACCAAAGCTGAACTGGCTGCAAAGTCAACAAAAACAGAATGCTGGACGACAGCAAAGACTTACTGTGGAGCAAAGACGGCGTCCACAAAGTACATCCAAAAATGACATGACAATCAACAATGTCCCCACAAAGAAAGATAAAAACAAGTGAAATATTCTTGATTGCTAAAACAAAGTAGATGTCGGAAATATCGCTCAAAGGAAGACATGAAACTGCTACAGGAAAATACCCAAAAAAGAGAAAAAGACACCAAAATAGGAGCACAAGACAAGAATTAAAAGACTACACACAGGAAAAGAGCAAATAAGTGCAAATAAGTCAGGGTGTGATGTGACAGGTGGTGACAGTACACCTACTTTGAGACAAGAGCTATAGTCATGCATGCTTGCTTATGCTTTGACCTTTGTCTTGTGTTAGGGTCGGCACCGACCCGTTTTAGTTTTTAAATGCATAAAAACACCACATACATTTATTTTTTTACATCAAAGCTTTTTGACTTTGTCAGGAACCTCTTTGTCAACAAAATAAAACATTTTAATTTTTTTCACCAAATTATAAAATGCTCTGGTAGAAATTATGCCCTTGGTGTTGTTAGGGTCGGTTTCGACCCGGTTATAAAAATAAGATGATAAAGCAATGATATGAGCCAAAACTGAACACACTGACAGCCAGCTCCTCTCCCAATCATGTGAGCTTTAGTGGATTCTCATTTTACCTTCTAATCGTGTACAAAAACAAACAAAAGACGAACACTAAAAGTGTCACTTTTTGCCACTCTGATTTTGTTTTTTATTATTTTTGGAACTAGTAATCTATTTCTCTTAGTTTCATTTGCTTGATTGGTTATTGTTTGTTTGATGTTGGATTTCTGTTGCTGAAAAAAATACTTTTTAGCCTTTTTCTTGAAGTAAATATATATGGGTCGAAATTGACCCGTAACACCATAGATGTTACTATAGTTAAAATTCTTAAAATGAAAAAATTAATAAAACACATTTATTTAAGAGATGTGTTCTAATACCCCTTAGTAATAGTTAGGTAACACAACAACCTTTTTTTTATGTATATGATTCTCTTGAGGTTCGTTTTACCATTTTTGAAAATTGAAATCGAGGGGTATACTGACAAAAAAAAAGGCCCAATGGCCCAAACCAAAAATAATAAAACCAATATTTTCAAGGATAAGGAAGCCTAACGAGGTAACCAAGAGAGGAGAAACAAATTGGATGATAGATAATTGTTTTTAGTGTATTTTACAGCTGATTTAAGACATGGGTCAAAACTGACCCGTTAACATAAGAGATGGTAACAGAAAGCTAACACAAGAGGAAGGTTAAAGTCATATCCAACAATTGCAACAACCACTTTTTACTGTCCACTGAGTTTAGTTTTTGAATGATTTCTGCTGGTGTTGTGCCTCCACATTTTTTCAACGCAAAAAATATGTTTGGGCTGGAAAAAGGTTGAAGAACACAGGTGTAAGTTGCGAGTGACCCTCCATGACCTGCCTTCTCTACGTGCTGTGGCCCAACAAAACTCCTTTTCTTGTATGTTCTTAGTCATCCATCTTTTATTTGCTCAAGGCCTCGTCTATCCTGGCATAACAACGAGGGTGCATTATTTTTAGCATACAAACTGATGATTTTTTCTCTCTCTCCTTTATTTGAAGACTTCTAGAAAGCTGCACCTCTCTTCTTTTTGGCCTTTCTTTTAGTTTTAGTCTTTTGACAAGAATGTGTTTTAGTTCAATTTTAGTCATTTAATATAATTTAGTTTTCGTCCGGTTTTAGTAGAGGATATTCCTCCACATTTTAGCGGAGTAAAACATGAAGTTTAGCAGACAAGGCTTGAAAGCGCTTGAAATAATTATTTTTGCAGAGATTCTCAAAAACTGCATTTCTCACAATATTTCAATAAGTACATCCCACACTAAACGTTATTGGGTTTGATTGTTTTGGCTGAAATTTAACATTTTTTAACACATTTTTTGCACTGCAGTCTGCTGAAAATGATGGAAAGCGCCACTCTACATCACAACTGATGCTGAGGTCAAAGTTGGAATTGCCAAAAAGAAGACATGTTAAGATATTCCACACTCTGCTGCCATCTGGCGACTAAGGTTGATAGTGCACCCTCACAATTTGTCACGTTTCATGCGTCGGGTAAATTGGATAGTTTGGGGCCGTATGAATGGTCTTCCTACTGGACTTGACCACTCATTTGTCAAAATGTAGTCAGCAGCTCAAATTAAAGTGTGGATGAATGACTGGCAGCAGGATGTCAGGAGTTTCACAATAAAAGCACACAGCTTGTGATCACAGTTTGTTTACATTTTGATTCACTTGGTGTTTGATTTCTGTTTTAGCGCCCCTGTTTTGTGTTTCAGTTGCCATGACGGCAGATTACTTTCACCTGCCTGTGATTAGTGTTCGGGACGCTCACCTGCTCCTGGGCACTAATCAGAGAGCCGTCCTCTTGCCTCCCTCGATCTGCTGCTTCTCTTTGCTTCCATGCAACACGTGAGGTGTTTGAGTATGTTTGATTCCTCATTTGTTTACATGCTAAGCTTTCTTCCTAGCTATGCAGTTAGCTTCCTGTGCTATAGGCACACTTGTCTTGTTTATTCTTGTATCCAGTCGGATTTATTGGACATTCAATTATTTCCTGACCTGCGAGCTGCTTCCTTCCTGACGTTCCTCTGCATCTTGAAGAGACCACCTCTGGCATCACAATGCCATGACATTGTAACACGCCTTTTATTGTGGCGATCGTCAGTATTGACTTTTATTGTGGCGATCGTCAGTATTGACTTTTATTGTGGCGATCATCAGTATTGACTTTTATTGTGGCGATCGTCAGTATTGACTTTTATTGTGGCGATCATCAGTATTGACTTTTATTGTGGCGATCATCAGTACTGACAATTATTGTGGCGATCGTCAGTATTGACTTTTATTGTGGCGATCATCAGTACTGACTTTTATTGTGGCGATCATCAGTATTGACTTTTATTGTGACGATCATCAGTACTGACTTTTATTGTGGCGATCATCAGTACTGACTTTTATTGTGGCAATCATCAGTACTGACAATTATTGTGGCGATTGTCAGTATTGACTTTTATTGTGGCGATCATCAGTATTGAATTTTATTGTGGCGATCATCAGTATTGACTTTTATTGTGGCGATCATCAGTATTGACTTTTATTGTGGCGATCATCAGTATTGACTTTTATTGTGGCGATCATCAGCACTGACTTTTATTGCGGCGATCATCAGTACTGACTTTTATTGCGGCGATCATCAGTACTGCCTTTTATTGTGGCGATCATCAGTACTGACTTTTATTGTGGCGATCATCAGTACTGACTTTTATTGTGGCGATCGTCAGTATTGACTTTTATTGTGGCGATCATCAGTATTGACTTTTATTGTGGCGATCATCAGCACTGACTTTTATTGCGGCGATCATCAGTACTGACTTTTATTGCGGCGATCATCAGTACTGACTTTTATTGTGGCGATCATCAGTACTGACTTTTATTGTGGCGATCATCAGTACTGACTTTTATTGTGGCGATCATCAGTATTGACTTTTATTGTGGCGATTATCAGTACTGACTTTTATTGTGGCGATCATCAGTACTGACTTTTATTGTGGCGATCATCAGTACTGACTTTTATTGTGGCGATCATCAGTACTGACTTTTATTGTGGCGATCATCAGTACTGACTTTTATTGTGGCGATCATCAGTATTGACTTTTATTGTTGCGATCATCAGTATTGACTTTTATTTTGGCGATCATCAGTACTGACTTTTATCGTGGTGATTAGTACTGACCTTTATTGTGGCGATCATCAGTACTGACTTTTATTGTGGCGATCGTCAGTATTCACTTTATTTGTGTTATTCCTCTCCTGTCAGCTGATATGTGAATAGGAAGAGAATGGATGTGTTAGGATTTTGCAGGTATGCTACCTCTTCTTCTTCTAGAAGATTCCACCAGGAGGAGTTAGAATGCTAGTTCTTCTTCTTGCACGGGGCGTGTTAAGAAGCATCCCCCACAGTCCCATCATGAGGTGTTTATGAGTGTCATCCACCAGAAGAATGAAGGCAACAATGAGAAGGAGAAGAAGGTTATTGATGGATGCAAGACAGGATGTGTGATGTGGTCTCCATGTCTCCAAGCAGGAATGTGCTGGATGTGATACTTCAGGCAGGAGTTGAAGTAGCCAGCAGTTACTGAATGAAAGCCACACTTGCCTCCCTGACGTCAGTCCTGCTGCTCCACAACATTTTCACACTTTTTAGTTCCCACTTGTAGAAGTCCACTCCCTGGAAGACTTTCTCTCTTCACTTCTGCACTCTTCTCAAGTTTACAGCCAGATCCTTGTCTTTACTTGCAGACCACCACAGCAAACTTGTCCAACCTGCTTCAGGGGAAAAAAGAAAATAAAAAAGAGTCTTGTGTTTGATAAAAAAAGTCTCCCTGGTGTGTCGGCACATCAACCTGTTAATTTACTTCCTTCTGACACTTTCTTCTCTCCTTGCTGTGTAAACTTAGTCTCTGCTGTGTGTGTGTGTGTGTGTGTGTGTGTGTGTGTGTGTGTGTGTGTGTGTGTGTGTGTGTGTGTGTGTGTGTGTGCGTGCGTGCGTGCGTGCGTGCGTGCGTGCGTGCGTGCGTGCGTGCGTGCGTGCGTGCGTGCGTGCGTGCGTGCGTGCGTGCGTGCGTGCGTGCGTGCGTGCGTGCGTGCGTGCGTGTGTGTGTGTGCGTGCGTGTGTGCGTGTGTGTGTGCAGGCTGGCAGAGATGGAGAACCAGAACTGTTCCTTCTTCACAGACAGCCTGTCTCCTGATGAAAGTCTGTGAGTACACCACTAACTCACCTCCTGTTACCTAAACACTCATCCTGTGTGTGTGTGTGTGTGTGTCATCTAATTGTATGTATGTGTGTGTGTGTCATCTAATTGTATGTGTGTGTGTGTGTCATCTAATTGTATGTATGTGTGTGTGTGTCATCTAATTGTATGTGTGTGTGTGTGTCATCTAATTGTGTGTGTGGTTTATCAATCAATCAATGTTTACTTATATATCCCTAGATCACGAGTGTCTCAATGGGCTGCACAAGCCATGTGTATATATATGTATTATATATATATATATATATATATATATATATATATATATATATATATATCCATCCATCCATTTTCTACCGCTTATTCCCTTTTGGGGTCGCGGGGGGCGCTGGCGCCTATCTCAGCTACAATCGGGCGGAAGGCGGGGTACACCCTGGACAAGTCGCCACCTCGTCGTAGGGCCAACACAGATAGACAGACAACATTCACACACTAGGGACAATTTAGTGTTGCCAATCAACCTATCCCCAGGTGCATGTCTTTGGAAGTGGGAGGAAGCCGGAGTACCCGGAGGGAACCCACGCATTCACGGGGAGAACATGCAAACTCCACACAGAAAGATCCCGAGCCTGGATTTGAACCCAGGACTGCAGGACCTTCGTATTGTGAGGCAGACGCACTAACCCCTCTTCCACCGTGAAGCCCATATGTGTGTATATATATATATATATATATATATATATATATATATATATATATATATATATATATATATATATGTATATATATATATATATATATATATATATATATATATATATATATATATATATATATATATACATATATATATATATATGTATATATATATATATATATATATATATATATATATATATATATATATATATATATACAGGACTGTCTCAGAAAATTTTATTATTGTGATAAAGCTCTTTATTTTCTGTAATGCAACTAAAAACATGAAAATGTCATACATTCTGGATTCATTACACATCAACTGAAATATTGCAAGCCTTTTATTATTTTAATATTGCTGATTACGGCATTCAGCTTAAGAAAACTCACAGTGGCTTACACTTGCATGGCATCTCATAAGCTTGACAACACACTGTGTCCAATGTTTTCACAAAGATACAATAAGTCATATTTTTGGTTCCTTTAATAGTTAAAACACATTTACATAATTTCAATCAGTTGATAAAACATTGGCCTTTACAATTATAAAAGCTTTTTTAAAAACATCTACTACTCTGCTAGCATGTCAGCAGACTGGGGTAGATCCTGCTGAAATCTATGTCTTGAATGAATACAGAATCCTTTTGAATCGGAAAAACTTCGTTTTTGAATCAAGAATCGCAAAAATCGATATATAATCGAATCGCGACCCCAAGAATCGATATTGAATCGAATCATGGAATACCCAAAGAATATATATATATATATATATATATATATATATATATATATATATATATATATATATATATATATATATATATATATATATATATCAAACACAGAAACTCTTCATTTAACATAACGTCCTTTTTTGCTGCTTCAACACGGAAAAAGCCAAAGTGAAATAACTTAATTGTTAACTCAAGGTCAATAAAGCCTGTCTTTCCCTCAGACAATATACATCACCTTGAAGCCTCCAGCCAACTTTGTAAATTACATGTCAACCCAAACTGGATTCGAACCCAGCACCCTTTCACCTGAGTCAACAGTCTTAACCACTGGGCTATCCTGGGTCTTGTGGAGTTTGTATTTTTTTTCATACACAAATGTAATCCAGGACTCCTGGCTCAGTAATTAATGATGAGGTAGGATAAAATAAAACTCATTCAGAGCAGGGTTTGAACCCAGGACCTTTCAGTCCGAGTCAGAAGTCTTAACCACTGGCCTAACCTTGCTCTTGTGAAGTGTTGATTTCTTTCCATACAAAAATGTTATCTACAACCCCTGGCGCACTGAAGTATGATGAGGTGGAATAAAAGACTACCAAACAGAGTGGGATTTGAACGCAGTACTTGTTGTTCTATTTCAACAGTCTTAACCCCTGGGCTATCCTGGGTCATGTATTGTTATGATTTTGATCGAGGGTGATTGGTCAAATGGAAAGGATAATTTTGCCACACCTCGTGTGTGTGTGACAATCATTGGTACTTTAACTTTAACTTTTAACTATAGCTGAAAAAATAGTACAATAGCAATAGGAGAGACGATTCATCCCTGAACACTATGGAGTTTACGTAGGTTTTATGAAGCAGTTACATTATTATATCAAGAATATATGTGTGTGTGTATATATATATATATATATATATATATATATATATATATATATATATATATCTGCGATGAGGTGGCGACTTGTCCAGGGTGTACCCCGCCTTCCGCCCGATTGTAGCTGAGATAGGCGCCAGCGCCCCCCGCGACCCCAAAAGGGAATAAGCGGTAGAAAATGGATGGATGGATATATATATATATATATATATATATATATATATATATATAATATATATATATATATATATATATATATATATATATATACAGGACTGTCTCAGAACATTTGATTATTGTGATAAAGTCCTTTATTTTCTGTAATGCAACTAAAAACATGAAAATGTCATACATTCTGGATTCATTACACATCAACTGAAATATTGCAAGCCTTTTATTATTTTAATATTGCTGATTACGGCATTCAGCTTAAGAAAACTCACAGTGGCTTACACTTGCATGGCATCTCATAAGCTTGACAACAAACTGTGTCCAATGTTGTCACAAAGATAAAGTAAGTCATATTTGTGGTTCCTTTAATAGTTAAAACACATTTACATTATTGCAATCAGTTGATAAAACATTGTCCTTTACAATTATAAAAGCTTTTTTAAAAACATCTACTACTCTGCTAGCATGTCAGCAGACTGGGGTAGATCCTGCTGAAATCTATGTCTTGAATGAATACAGAATCCTTTTGAATCGGAAAAATATCGTTTTTGAATCAAGAATCGCAAAAATCGATATATGATCGAATCGCGACCCCAAGAATCGATATTGAATCAAATCATGGAATACCCAAAGAATCGCAGCCCTAATATATATATATATATATATATATATATATATATATATATATATATATATATCAAACACAGAAACTCTTCATTTAACATAACGTCCTTTTTTGCTGCTTCAACACAGAAAAAGCCAAAGTGAAATAACTTAATTGTTAACTGTAGGTCAATAAAGCCTGTCTTTCCCTCAGACAGACAGGGCTTTGCTGTCCGTAACACACACCCATGCACATGCTCCCAAAAAGGACTGCAAGTGATGGATGTAGAACAAATAACTGTCAAAATAGAGCGAAGCCAAGACCCAGGATAGCTCAATGGTTAAGGCTGCTACCTTCCAAACAATACTACTGGGTTCAAATCCATAACTTGGAAGATCTTGTTTTTTGTTTTGTATCGACCATAGTTCACTGATTACATTTGTATATGAGCGAAAACCAATGCTGAAAGGGACCCAGGATGGTTCAATGGTTAAGACTGCTGCCTCTAATGCGGTACTACTGGGTTCAAATCCTTAACTTGGAAGAGCTTGTTTTTTGTTTCGCATCGATCATAGTTCACTGATTACATTTGTATATGAGCGCAAACATATGTTAAAAGCAATCCAGGACGGCTCAATGGTTAAGCCTCCTGCCTTTCGTGCGGTACTACTGGGTTCA
Organism: Nerophis ophidion; assembly: GCF_033978795.1. Taxonomy (NCBI): domain Eukaryota; kingdom Metazoa; phylum Chordata; class Actinopteri; order Syngnathiformes; family Syngnathidae; genus Nerophis; species Nerophis ophidion. The sequence goes on from NC_084615.1 coordinate 11,043,470, forward strand.
AATCCACAACTCAGAAGATATTGTTTTTTGTTTTGCATCGATCATAGTTCACTGATTACATTTGTATATGAGCGAAAACCAAACCTTAATGGGACCCAGGATAGCTCAATGGTCAACACCGTGGGTTCATAATACAGGGGTAGTGAGTTCAAATCCCATACATGGACTCAGAAATGTGACTGTATGGCGTCAAGACGACATACATTGTGGGGTGTTTCATCTCCCCCACACAGAGTAATGTTATGTGCTAGTTGTTTGACTAACTTATAGTTCAAAAATTCACTAAACACTAAGGATAATAATAATCAAAAATAAATTGTCAAAAAGTCAATGATGACACCTCAGGGGTTACCTGTGAGTGAGTGTGAGAATGAATGAGTGTGTGGGAGTGAATGTAATTCCTGAGGTGGTTGGGAATAGGAATATAAAGATAATAAAAAAAAGAGCGTTTGCCAATGACCTCTCCTGGGTACAATTAAAATAAAATAGGTTAATTGTAATTGGATAAAAAAAAAAAAAAACTTTACTAAATAATTATTTTTAACATTATATGGGAGAGGTGACTCAGTCACAATATATGTCACCTTGAAGCCTCCAGCCAACTTTGTAAATTACATGTCAACCCAAACTGGATTCGAACCCAGCACCCTTTCACTTGAGTCAACAGTCTTACCCACTGGGCTATCCTGGGTCTTGTGGAGTTTGTATTTTTTTTTCATACACAAATGTAATCCAGGACTCCTGGCTCAGTAATTAATGATGAGGTAGGATAAAAAAAAAAACTCATTCAGAGCAGGGTTTGAACCCAGGACCTTTCAGTCCGAGTGAGCAGTCTTAACCACTGGCCTAACCTTGCTCTTGTGAAGTGTAGATTTCTTTCCATACACAAATGTTATCTACGACCCCTGGCGCACTAAAGTATGATGAGGTGGAATAAAAGACTACCAAACAGAGTGGGATTCGAACCCAGTACTTGTTGTTCTATTTCAACAGTCTTAACCACTGGGCTATCCTGGGTCATGCGCTGTTATGATTTTGATCAAGGGTGATTGGTCAAATGGAAAGGATAATTTTGCCACACCTCGTGTGTGTGACAATCCTTGGTACTTTAACTTTAAATTTTAACTATAGCTAAAAAAATAGTACAATAGCAATAGGAGAGACTATTCATCCCTGAACACTATGGAGTTTACATAGGCTTTATGAAGCAGTTACATTATCATATCAAGAATATATATATATATATATATATATATATATATATATATATATATGTGTGTGTGTGTTTGTGTGTGTAAACGTATATATATATATATATATATATATATATATATATATACTGTATATATCAATCAATCAATCAATGTTTACTTATATAGCCCTAAATCACTAATGTCTCAAAGGGCTGCACAAACCGCAACACAAACCACTACGACATCCTCGGTAGGCCCACTAAGGGCAAGGAAAACTCACACCCAGTGGGACGTCGGTGACAATGATGACTATGAGAACCTTGGAGAGGAGGAAAGCAATGGATGTCAAGTGGGTCTAACATGATACTCTGAAAGTTCAATCCATAATGGATCCAACACAGCAGCGAGAGTCCAGTCCAAAGCGAATCCAACACAGCAGCGAGAGTCCCGTTCACAGCGGAGCCAGCAGGAAACCATCCCAAGCGGAGTATATACAGTACATACCCAAGTATGTACTGTATATACTTTCCAAGTCAAAAAGTTTGGACTCCCCTGGTCTAAAGTGTCCTGATCACTAAGCATATCAAGCCCCGCCTTTACCAGTTCAGGTAACGGAGCATGTGCACTCAAAGTAAGAGAAGATTACACATTGACTTTATTATAATAATAATAATAATACTAATAATGATAATAATTATAAAAAATAATAATAATAATTGACAACAGCTGGTTAATGGAGGAGTATTTAAAGGTGATGTAGATATTTGATGGATGTGAGTGACAGAACAAAGTCTGACAGCACGACACACACACACACACACACACACACACACACACACACACACACACACACATCTGCCTGCCTGCCAGTGTTGTTGTGAGCTCAGTGTGTTGTTTCCCCTCAGAGACGAAGACCAGTACCTGCTGCGTCACCTGGACCAGGACTCTCCCATGCTGCTGGTCCACCTGGAACACCAGGACCAGGAGCAGCTCCATTGCACCTTGGCCCGCCTGGAGGAGGAGAACAGGTCAGTCATTATTCTCTACAACTCTATGATGTATTCTTCTATTATAATCACATTATCTTCTGTATTATCTCTTTACTAAACACTACAGTATTTACAGTCAAATACTGACGGGTGTGTTTACTAAACACTACAGTATTTACACTCAAATACTGACAGTGTGTTTACTAAACACTACAGTATTTACACTCAAATACTGACAGTGTGTTTACTAAACACTACAGTATTTACACTCAAATACTGACTGTGTTTACTAAACACTACAGTATTTACACTCAAATACTGACAGTGTGTTTACTAAACACTACAGTATTTACAGTCAAATACTGACGGGTGGGTTTACTAAACACTACAGTATTTACACTCAAATACTGACGGGTGTGTTTACTAAACACTACAGTATTTAAACTCAAATACTGACGGGTGTGTTTACTAAACACTACATTATTTACACTCAAATACTGACAGTGTGTTTACTAAACACTACAGTATTTACACTCAAATACTGACAGTGTGTTTACTAAACACTACAGTATTTACACTCAAATACTGACGGGTGTGTTTACTAAACACTACAGTATTTACACTCAAATACTGACTGTGTTTACTAAACACTACAGTAATTACACTCAAATACTGATTGTGTTTACTAAACACTACAGTATTTACACTCAAATACTGACGGGTGTGTTTACTAAACACTACAGTATTTACACTCAAATACTGACGGGTGTGTTTACTAAACACTACAGTATTTAAACTCAAATACTGACGGGTGTGTTTACTAAACACTACAGTATTTACACTCAAATACTGACAGTGTGTTTACTAAACACTACAGTATTTACACTCCAATACTGACAGTGTGTTTACTAAACACTACAGTATTTACACTCAAATACTGACGGGTGTGTTTACTAAACACTACAGTATTTACACTCAAATACTGACTGTGTTTACTAAACACTACAGTATTTACACTCAAATACTGACTGTGTTTACTAAACACTACAGTATTTACAGTCAAATACTGACGGGTGTGTTTACTAAACACTACAGTATTTACACTCAAATACTGACGGGTGTGTTTACTAAACACTACAGTATTTACACTCAAATACTGACAGTGTGTTTACTAAACACTACAGTATTTACACTCAAATACTGACAGTGTGTTTACTAAACACTACAGTATTTACACTCAAATACTGACGGGTGTGTTTACTAAACACTACAGTATTTACACTCAAATACTGACAGTGTGTTTACTAAACACTACAGTATTTACACTCAAATACTGAATGTGTTTACTAAACACTACAGTATTTACACTCAAATACTGACGGGTGTGTTTACTAAACACTACAGTATTTACACTCAAATACTGACGGGTGTGTTTACTAAACACTACAGTATTTAAACTCAAATACTGACGGGTGTGTTTACTAAACACTACAGTATTTACACTCAAACACTGACAGTGTGTTTATTAAACACTACAGTATTTACACTCAAATACTGACAGTGTGTTTACTAAACACTACAGTATTTACACTCAAATACTGACAGTGTGTTTACTAAACACTACAGTATTTACACTCAAACACTGACGGGTGTGTTTACTAAACACTACAGTATTTACACTCAAACACTGACGGGTGTGTTTACTAAACACTACAGTATTTACACTCAAATACTGACAGTGTGTTTACTAAACACTACAGTATTTACACTCAAATACTGACTGTGTTTACTAAACTACAGTATTTACACTTAAATACTGACGGGTGTGTTTACTAAACACTACAGTATTTACACTCAAATACTGACAGTGTGTTTACTAAACACTACAGTATTTACATTCACATACTGAGAGTGTGTTTACTAAACACTACAGTATTTACACTCAAATACTGACTGTGTACTAAACTGCAGTATTTACACTCAAATACTGACGGGTGTGTTTACTAAACACTACAGTATTTACACTCAAATACTGACAGTGTGTTTACTAAACACTACAGTATTTACACTCAAATACTGACGGGTGTGTTTACTAAACACTACAGTATTTACAGTCAAACACTGACAGTGTGTTTACTAAACACTACAGTATTTACACTCAAACACTGACGGGTGTGTTTACTAAACACTACAGTATTTACAGTCAAACACTGACAGTGTGTTTACTGAACACTACAGTATTTACACTCAAACACTGACGGGTGTGTTTACTAAACACTACAGTATTTACAGTCAAACACTGACAGTGTGTTTACTAAACACTACAGTATTTACACTCAAATACTGACAGTGTGTTTACTAAACACTACAGTATTTACACTCAAATACTGACTGTGTTTACTAAACTACAGTATTTACACTTAAATACTGACGGGTGTGTTTACTAAACACTACAGTATTTACACTCAAATACTGACAGTGTGTTTACTAAACACTACAGTATTTACACTCAAATACTGACTGTGTTTACTAAACTACAGTATTTACACTTAAATACTGACGGGTGTGTTTTCTAAACACTACAGTATTTACACTCAAATACTGACAGTGTGTTTACTAAACACTACAGTATTTACACTCAAATACTGACTGTGTTTACTAAACTACAGTATTTACACTTAAATACTGACGGGTGTGTTTACTAAACACTACAGTATTTACACTCAAATACTGACAGTGTGTTTACTAAACACTACAGTATTTACACTCAAATACTGACAGTGTGTTTACTAAACACTACAGTATTTACACTCAAATACTGACTGTGTTTACTAAACTGCAGTATTTACACTCAAATACTGACGGGTGTGTTTACTAAACACTACAGTATTTACACTCAAATACTGACAGTGTGTTTACTAAACACTACAGTATTTACACTTAAATACTGACGGGTGTGTTTACTAAACACTACAGTATTTACAGTCAAACACTGACAGTGTGTTTACTAAACACTACAGTATTTACACTCAAACACTGACGGGTGTGTTTACTAAACACTACAGTATTTACACTCAAATACTGACAGTGTGTTTACTAAACACTACAGTATTTACACTCAAATACTGACGGGTGTGTTTACTAAACACTACAATATTTACACTCAAATACTGACAGTGTGTTTACTAAACACTACAGTATTTACACTCAAATACTGACGGGTGTGTTTACTAAACACTACAGTATTTACACTCAAATACTGACGGGTGTGTTTACTAAACACTACAGTATTTACACTCAAATACTGACAGTGTGTTTACTAAACACTACAGTATTTACAGTCAAACACTGACAGTGTGTTTACTAAACACTACAGTATTTACACTCAAACACTGACGGGTGTGTTTACTAAACACTACAGTATTTACACTCAAATACTGACAGTGTGTTTACTAAACACTACAGTATTTACACTCAAATACTGACGGGTGTGTTTACTAAACACTACAATATTTACACTCAAATACTGACAGTGTGTTTACTAAACACTACAGTATTTACACTCAAATACTGACAGTGTGTTTACTAAACACTACAGTATTTACACTCAAATACTGACGGGTGTGTTTACTAAAAACTACAGTATTTACACTCAAATACTGAGGGGTGTGTTTACTAAACACTACAGTATTTACACTCAAATACTGACAGTGTGTTTACTAAACACTACAATATTTACACATAAATACTGACGGGTGTGTTTACTAAACACTACAGTATTTACACTCAAATACTGACAGTGTGTTTACTAAACACTACAATATTTACACTCAAATACTGACGGGTGTGTTTACTAAACACTACAGTATTTACACTCAAATACTGACAGTGTTTACTAAACTACAGTATTTACACTCAAATACTGACGGGTGTGTTTACTAAACACTACAGTATTTACACTCAAATACTGACGGGTGTGTTTATTAAACACTACAGTATTTACACTCAAATACTGACGGGTGTGTTTACTAAACACTACAGTATTTACACTCAAATACTGACGGGTGTGTTTATTAAACACTACAGTATTTACACTCAAATACTGACGGGTGTGTTTACTAAACACTACAGTATTTACACTCAAATACTGACGGGTGTGTTTACTAAACACTACAGTATTTACACTCAAATACTGACGGGTGTGTTTACTAAACACTACAGTATTTACACGTCATTAGGCGTCAGTCAGAAGAGGAACTACCACAGGGACCATGCCCGGGACTTATTTGCTGCTTTGACAGACTTAAAAAAACTTCCTGACTTTCCTGATCTTCAAGGTTTCTAACAATGTTCCTGCTGCACAGACAAGAAGATGAGGAGACGTCACCTCTTCAACTTAGTGGTCTCGCACTCAACTTAGTGGCTTTGCTTGAAGGAGGTCTGCGTGGTCCCTGCAGGGTACTGCAAGGCGAGTACCGTCGCCTCCAGTGGAAACACGAGGAGGCGGCGTCCTTCCCCATGCTGACCGAGGCCGGCGAGGCCATCGTGGACGAGCAGCAAGACGAAGAGCTCCTGGCTGAGGCTCGGGTGCTGCGCCAACACAAGACCAGGCTGGAGACCCGCATGCAGATCCTGGAGGACCACAACAAGCAACTGGAGTCTCAGCTGCACAGACTCAGAGAGCTTCTGCTCCAGGTAGGATTCCTGGTGGATACTTTCTTATTTCCACCCGACTAACTGTTCATGTAGAACTGGATACTTTCATACTTCCACCTGACTAACTGTTCATGTAGAACTTGATACTTTCATACTTCCACCTGACTAACTGTTCATGTAGAACTGGATACTTTCCTAGCTCCACCTGACTAACTGTTCATGTAGAACTGGATACTTTCATACTTCCACCTGACTAACTGTTCATGTAGAACTTGATACTTTCATACTTCCACCTGACTAACTGTTCATGTAGAACTTGATACTTTCCTAGCTCCATATGACAAACTGTTGATGTAGAACTGGATACTTTCATACTTCCACCTGACTAACTGTTCATGTAGAACTGGATACTTTCCTAGCTCCACCTGACTAACTGTTGATGTAGAACTGGATACTTTCATACTTCCACCTGACTAACTGTTCATATAGAACTGGATACTTTCCTAGCTCCACCTGACTAACTGTTGATGTAGAACTGGATACTTTCATACTTCCACCTGACTAACTGTTCATGTAGAACTTGATACTTTCCTAGCTCCATATGACTAACTGTTGATGTAGAACTGGATACTTTCATACTTCCACCTGACTAACTGTTCATGTAGAACTGGATACTTTCCTAGCTCCACCTGACTAACTGTTGATGTAGAACTGGATACTTTCATACTTCCACCTGACTAACTGTTCATGTAGAACTTGATACTTTCATACTTCCACCTGACTAACTGTTCACGTAGAACTGGATACTTTCATACTTCCACCTGACTAACTGTTCATGTAGAACTTGATACTTTCATACTTCCACCTGACTAACTGTTCATGTAGAACTTGATACTTTCCTAGCTCCACCTGACTAACTGTTCATGTAGAACTGGATACTTTCATACTTCCACCTGACTAACTGTTCATGTAGAACTTGATACTTTCATACTTCCACCTGACTAACTGTTCATGTAGAACTTGATACTTTCCTACCTCCACCTGACTAACTGTTCATGTAGAACTTGATACTTTCATACTTCCACCTGACTAACTGTTCATGTAGAACTTGATACTTTCATACTTCCACCTGACTAACTGTTCATGTAGAACTTGATACTTTCATACTTCCACCAGACTAACTGTTCATGTAGAACTTGATACTTTCATACTTCCACCTGACTAACTGTTCATGTAGAACTTGATACTTTCCTAGCTCCACCTGACTAACTGTTCATTTAGAACTGGATACTTTCATACCTCCACCTGACTAACTGTTCATGTAGAACTTGATACTTTCATACTTCCACCTGACTAACTGTTCATGTAGAACTTGATACTTTCCTAGCTCCACCTGACTAACTGTTCATGTAGAACTTGATACTTTCCTACCTCCACCTGACTAACTGTTCATGTAGAACTTGATACTTTCATACTTCCACCTGACTAACTGTTCATGTAGAACTTGATACTTTCATACTTCCACCTGACTAACTGTTCATGTAGAACTTGATACTTTCATACTTCCACCAGACTAACTGTTCATGTAGAACTTGATACTTTCATACTTCCACCTGACTAACTGTTCATGTAGAACTTGATACTTTCCTAGCTCCACCTGACTAACTGTTCATTTAGAACTGGATACTTTCATACCTCCACCTGACTAACTGTTCATGTAGAACTTGATACTTTCATACTTCCACCTGACTAACTGTTCATGTAGAACTTGATACTTTCCTAGCTCCACCTGACTAACTGTTCATGTAGAACTGGATACTTTCATACTTCCACCTGACTAACTGTTCATGTAGAACTTGATACTTTCATACTTCCACCTGACTAACTGTTCATGTAGAACTTGATACTTTCCTAGCTCCACCTGACTAACTGTTCATGTAGAACTGGATACTTTCATACTTCCACCTGACTAACTGTTCATGTAGAACTTGATACTTTCCTAGCTCCACCTGACTAACTGTTCATGTAGAACTGGATACTTTCATACTTCCACCTGACTAACTGTTCATGTAGAACTTGATACTTTCATACCTCCACCTGACTAACTGTTCATGTAGAACTTAATACTTTCATACTTCCACCAGACTAACTGTTCATGTAGAACTTGATACTTTCATACTTCCACCTGACTAACTGTTCATGTAGAACTTGATACTTTCCTAGCTCCACCTGACTAACTGTTCATTTAGAACTGGATACTTTCATACCTCCACCTGACTAACTGTTCATGTAGAACTTGATACTTTCATACTTCCACCTGACTAACTGTTCATGTAGAACTTGATACTTTCCTAGCTCCACCTGACTAACTGTTCATGTAGAACTGGATACTTTCATACTTCCACCTGACTAACTGTTCATGTAGAACTGGATACTTTCATACTTCCACCTGACTAACTGTTCATGTAGAACTGGATACTTTCCTATCTCCACCTGACTAACTGTTCATGTAGAACTGGATACTTTCATACTTCCACCTGACTAACTGTTCATGTAGAACTGGATACTTTCATACTTCCACCTGACTAACTGTTCATGTAGAACTTGATACTTTCATACCTCCACCTGACTAACTGTTCATGTAGAACTGGATACTTTCATACTTCCACCTGACTAACTGTTCATGTAGAACTTGATACTTTCCTAGCTCCACCTGACTAACTGTTCATGTAGAACTTGATACTTTCATACCTCCACGTGACTAACTGTTCATGTAGAACTTAATACTTTCATACCTCCACCTGACTAACTGTTCATGTAGAACTGGATACTTTCATACCTCCACGTGACTAACTGTTCATGTAGAACTTGATACTTTCATACCTCCACCTGACTAACTGTTCATATAGAACTTGATACTTTCCTAGCAGTGCCACACTAGAGATAGATGGCAGTGCCACACTAGAGATAGATGTCAGTGCCACATAAGAGATCGATGGCAGTGCCAGAGTAGAGTCCTTAGTCCAGATGTGTAAAATGTATGTTTGGATGTTGTGAACAGCCCAGAGAGGATTGGGAGACCACCGGATCAGAAGCGTCCACCTTGTCGTCACCTGTGTCTGCAGGGGGTCAGCAGGGTCAGCAGGGGGGCGTGGCCAGCAGGGACACAGAAGCAGCAGGTGAGTAGCAGCCAGATGGCAAGGTCACAAAGGTCATGGGAGTCACAGTGGGCATGTGTCAGGTGACCAGATGGAAGATGAGCAGGACACGGTGATGCAGCTGCAGGAGGTCATCGAGCAGCTGAGGAACGTCTTCCCCTCCGAACCAGGTCAGTTCACTAAAACCTCTGAACCAGGTCAGCTCACTAAAACCTCTGAACCAGGTCAGTTCACTAAAACCTCTGAACCAGGTCAACTCACTAAAACCTTTGAACCAGGTCAGTTTATTAAAACCTCAGACAGCATGGCATTCTGGTCAGCACACACTAGCTAGTGACAACTAGTCAGCACACACTAGTTAGTGACAACTAGTCATCACACACTAGTTAGTGACAACTGGTCTGCACACATTAGTTAGTGACAACTGGTCATCACAGACTGCTTAGTGACCACTAGTCATCACATACTAGTTAGTGACAACTGGTCATCACACATTAGTTCGTGACAACTGGTCATCACAGACTGCTTAGTGACCACTAGTCATCACATACTAGTTAGTGACAACTGGTCAGCACACATTAGTTAGTGACAACTGGTCATCACAGACTAGTTAGTGACAACTGGTCATCACAGACTAGTTAGTGACAACACGTCATCACACACTAGTTAGTGACAACTGGTCATCACATACTAGTTAGTGACAACTGGTCAGCACACATTAGTTAGTGACAACTGGTCATCACAGACTGCTTAGTGACCACTAGTCATCACATACTAGTTAGTGACCACTAGTCATCACATACTAGTTAGTGACCACTAGTCATCACATACTAGTTAGTGAAAACTGGTCAGCACACATTAGTTAGTGACAACTGGTCATCACAGACTAGTTAGTGACAACACGTCATCACACACTAGTTAGTGACAACTGGTCATCACACATTAGTTAGTGACAACTGGTCAGTACACATTAGTTAGTGACAACTACTCATCACATACTAGTTAGTGACCATTAGTCATCACAGACTAGTTAGTGACAACAAGTCATCACACACTAGTTAGTGACAACTGGTCATCACACACTAGTTAGTGACAACAAGTCATCACACACTAGTTAGTGACAACTGGTCAGCACACATTAGTTAGTGACAACTGGTCATCACAGACTGCTTAGTGACAACTAGTCATCACACACTAGTTTGTGACAATTGGTCAGCACACATTAGTTAGTGACAACTGGTCAGCACACATTAGTTAGTGACAACTAGTCATCACAGACTAGTTAGTGACCACTGGTCATCACATACTAGTTAGTGACAACTGGTAAGCGCACATTAGTTAGTGACAACTGGTCATCACAGACTGCTTAATGACCACTAGTCATCACACACTAGTTAGTGACAACTGGTCAACACACATTAGTTAGTGACAACTGATCATCACAGGCTACTTAGTGACCACTAGTCATCACACACTAGTTAGTGACAACTGGTCAGCACACATTAGTTAGTTACAACTGGTCAGCCCACATTAGTTAGTGACAACTAGTCGCCACAGACTACTTAGTGACCACTAGTCATCACATACTAGTTAGTGACAACTGGTCAGCACACATTAGTTAGTGACAACTGGTCATCACAGACTGCTTAATGACCACTAGTCATCACACACTAGTTAGTGACAACTGGTCAGCACACATTAGTTAGTGACAACTGGTCAGCACACATTAGTTAGTGACAACTAGTCATCACAGACTAGTTAGTGACCACTAGTCATCACACACTAGTTGTTGACAACTGGTCAGCACACATTAGTGACAACTGGTCATCACAGACTGCTTAGTGACCACTAGTCATCACATACTAGTTAGTGACAACTGGTCAGCACACATTAATTAGTGACAACTGGTCATCACATACTAGTTAGTGACAACTGGTCAGCACACACTAGTTAGTGACAACTGGTCATCACATACTAGTTAGTGACAACTGGTCATCACAGACTAGTTAGTGACAACTGGTCATCACAGACTAGTTAGTGACAACTGGTCAGCACACACTAGTTAGTGACAACTAGTCATCACAGACTAGTTAGTGACAACTGGTCAGCACACACTAGTTAGTGACAACTGGTCATCACAGACTAGTTAGTGACAACTGGTCAGCACACACTAGTTAGTGACAACTAGTCATCACAGACTAGTTAGTGACAACTTGTGTCAACTAACTCTTCTGCCTTCTTTCCCTCCTCCCTGCAGGCACCACCTCACACATCTAGCACACCTGGCCTTCAAGGTAGTTGACTGTTTCATGACTAGTTTTTTTACTTTACTGCTAATTGATCCATGTATTCATTGACTCATGTATATACTTCATTACCAGTTAAATTATTTCACCACAGATTTTTTAGTTTATATATATATATATATATATATATATATATATATATATATATACATACACATATATATATGTAGGTGTGGGAAAAATAACAAGACTACTTCATCTCTACAGAACTGTTTCATGAGGGGTTCCCTCAATCATCAGGAGATTTTTCCCACACCTACATAATGTGCTCTACCACGGTATTGAGGACTATTCCCTGAATAATCCAATCAAGACATATATGTACATGTATATATATGTAGTGTATATATATATATATATATGTAGTGTACATATATATATATATATATATATATATATATATATATATATGTAGTGTACATATATATATATATATATATATACGTTTATATGTATATATATATACAGTGTATGTATACATATATATGTATACATATTTACATATATATATATGGATATATAATATAATATATAATAGATATATATACACAGTATATACACACATTTATGTATGTATATATATACATATAATGTATTTATGTACAGTATACAGTATGTGTGTATATATATTTGTATATATATATATGTATGATATATTTATATATATATACATTTGTATGATATATATGTATATATATCATATATATATATATATATACAAACAGTTTATATACACATTTATGTATGTACAGTATATACCTGTGTATATATATATATATATACATATAATGTATTTATGTATATATGTACAGTATATATGTGTATATATATATGTATGAATATATATATATATATATAATATATATATATAATAAATGTATGTATATATAATATATATACCCAAATTTATGTATATATATATATACATCTAAAGTATTTATGTATATGTATAAATACATAAATACGTATATTTATGTGTATAAATTTACGTATATATATATATATATATATATTTAAAGACTTATTTATGTAGTTGTTTGATGATGTACAATATGGCAGATGTATATAATTATGTATTCAGTAGCTGATTTATATATGTCGTTATTTATTCATTTATGTATGAATTTATTTCAACAAACAATTGTCTTGGTCATGAAATAAAACAATGAACCAGTAAGTATAATACAATTACTTGTGATTCGTAATATTTATGACTTGGTTGTACAGATTAGAAAGTGGTGGTGGAATGAATAAAGATGTCCTTTATTAAAGCAATATGACATATTTGACGATGTCATGTTTGCTGAGAACTCACCTAAGTGGCTCCATCTTTTCTGCTTGTGCTCCTTCCTCCAGGCTCCACCTGGCACATCTGGCTTTAACGGCGCAGGAGTGCCGCTCGGCTCCGCCCACTTCAGCTGCACCCACACCCAACTCTGCCCTGGCACCTGCAGGTCGTCGGGGGCGGGGCCAGACTCTGAGGGGGTCAAGCTTGAAGCTTCAGACGTGGCTGCACCGATGCTGGACCTTCACACAGGACGTGCAGAAAAACCAGGTCGGTCCTCGCTCTCTGCGCCCGCCGCTGACCGCTTATTAGCAACGCCATCGCCATCGCTTCCATCCACCACTCCTTGGTAGAAGACAGCCAAGCCGTAGAATATAACGACCTCCATTTATATTTCAGACCTGAATGAATACTTGGAAAGAGTAATAAATGATATATTTGTTTAAATTGATATTTCATGGATCATTTTGCCGGCTGAAGTGGAAAAGAAAAAAAGGAAGCGGGGCGACTTTCTATCATCTTCTTCACCTTTGTGGACGCACTTAATTGCACCTTAAAAACCAAATCAACATTCCGTGGGGTTGAAAATATGAAAAAAAGAAGTTGATGTGCGACGGAACCAACATGCGGACACTTGTGTTGGAAGCCCCTCCCCCTCCAGGAAAAGAAGATGCTGATGCAAGACGGAAGCAGGTGTTGTTCGGGGACTTTCACACATCTGAGAGACAGGACAGAAAAATCGCCAGCGTTTGTTGGCGGGCGTGACGCACTTTGACGGCCTTGTCACAATGACGTCCGCTTTGTCACAACACAACGCAAGACTCCTTCCGAGCCTCACTCGGTTCATTGTGCTACGGTTGCTAGGCAACAAAGGATGCGGCCGCGCAGATTTGTGATGATGCTCGTCATAGCGACGCTTCAAAGGCGAGGAAAACCTTTTAAGTCACTTCCGCCGTCTTTTGTTCTCGTCATCGGTTTTCGACATCCCATACTTGATTTGGAGGAGGTCAGAAATACATCCCTCCATCCATTTTCTACAGCTTGTCCCTTATATGTTTATTGGTGGAGGATTTAGGACAAATTAGAGGAGTGAGACTGAAGGTGTTGAATGAAGAAAGTAGAGTGAAATATGGAAAGGATGCAGAAAACGAAATGATTAGACGCTGAAAAGTGGATTATTATTTGCAAGAAACAGAGAATTGAAGAATCCTGCATCAAGTTAAGCATCACAAAAAGCGAAAACGCGATACTTTCAGCTATAAAAGGACGTCTTAGGAAGCTAAATGTACTTCAAAAGTGATGAGGCAAATGTTTATTTATACGACCAATATATTTACACGTCCCATTAATATAGTATATTCCTATATTTACATTCCATCTATTTTCTTGTATTACTTTAAAACTAAAACCTCTTTTTTTTATTATTATTAGATAATTCCAAGTTTGGAAGCGTGTTTGTCATTATTTTCATGACATCAAATAATTACATTAAATTATAACTGCAACAATAATCTTACTCTCAATCAAGTAAATGATAAATAAATGATTATCCCATAATAAGTCATTTTTGTTTTCTAATTAATTTTAATGTTATGTAAACAATCTTACTAGACTAGCAGACTTGTCATGTGACTAAATTATGACAAATATATTAAATATTTCAATAAATAAGACTGATGGTGACAATGTATTAAATATATGAATAAATAAGACTAATGACAATATTTTAAATATATGAACAAATAAGTCTGATGACAATATATTAAATATATGAATAAATAAGACTGATGACGACAAACATTGCCAGCATGATGCATAAAAAACACAATTATATTTTGCCATGAATCCTAAAAATATTTATTATTACTGAATTAACGTGTTGGTATTTATCATCATTTTAGCAACCCCCTCAAAACCTAATGATGACAATGCATTTTCACTTGAATCCTCCACTATAAAATATACACATGCTAACCCTACAGTTTTTATTATTATTAATTTTATACACATGCTAACCCTACAGTTTTTTTTTTATTAATATTGGTATTTCTATACACATGCTAACCCTACCCAATTTTTAATATTAATATTATTTATATACACATGCTAACCCTACCCAATTTTTAATATTAATATTATTTATATACACATGCTAACCGTACACAGTTATTATTATTTATATACACATGCTAACCCTACTGTTTTTATTATTATCATTATACTATACACATGCTAACCATACATAGTTTTTTATCATTGATATTGTTATTTATGTACACATGATAACCCTACATTTTTTTACTATTGATGGTTTTTATATACACATACGAACCCTACAGTTTTTTATTATTAATATTGGTATTTCTATACACATGCTAACCCTACACAATGTTTACTATAAATATTATTTATATACACATGCTAACCCTAAACAATTGTATTATTATCATTTATATAGACATGCTAACCCTACAAAGTTTCATTATTGATATTATTTATTTACACATGCTAACCCTACACAATGTTTACTATAAATATTATTTATATACACATGCTAACCCTAAACAATTGTATTATTATCATTTATATAGACATGCTAACCATACAAAGTTTCATTATTGATATTATTTATTTACACATGCTAACCCTACACAGTTATTATAATATTATTTATATACACACGCTAACCCTACAAAGTTTCATTATTGATATTATTTATTTACACATGCTAACCCTACACAGTTATATTATTTATATACACATGCTAACCCTACACAGTTTTTATATTATTTATATACACATGCTAACCCTACACAGTTTTTATATGATTTATATACACATGCTAACCCTGCACAATTTTTATTATTAATATTATTTATATACACATGCTAACCCTACAGTTATTATAATATTATTTATACACACATACTAACCCTACACAGTTTTTATTATTATACATATGCACATGCTAACCCTACAGTCATTATATTATTCATATGCACATGCAAACCCCACAGTTATTATATTATTTATATACACATGCTAACCCTACAGTTTTTAATATTAATATTATTATTTATATACACATGCTAACCCTAAACAATTGTGTTATCATTTATATACACATGCTAACCCTACAAAGTTTCATTATTGATATTATTTATTTACACATGCTAACCCTACACAGTTATTATTATTTATATACACATGCTAAACCTACAGTTTGTTATTATTAATATTGGTATTTATATACACATGCTAACCCTACTCTGTTTTTATTATTATCATTATACTATACACATGCTAACCATACATAGTTTTTATCATTGATATTGTTATTTATATACACATGATAACCCTACATTTTTTTACTATTGATAGTTTTTATATACACATACGAACCCTACAGTTTTTTATTATTAATATTGGTATTTCTATACACATGCTAACCCTACACAATGTTTACTATAAATATTATTTATATACACATGCTAACCCTAAACAATTGTATTATTATCATTTATATAGACATGCTAACCCTACAAAGTTTCATTATTGATATTATTTATTTACACATGCTAACCCTACACAATGTTTACTATAAATATTATTTATATACACATGCTAACCCTAAACAATTGTATTATTATCATTTATATAGACATGCTAACCCTACAAAGTTTCATTATTGATATTATTTATTTACACATGCTAACCCTACACGGTTATTATAATATTATTTATATACACACGCTAACCCTACAAAGTTTCATTATTGATATTATTTATTTACACATGCTAACCCTACACAGTTATAATATTATTTATATACACATGCTAACCCTACACAGTTTTTATATTATTTATATACACATGCTAACCCTACACAGTTTTTATATTATTTATATACACATGCTAACCCTGCACAATTTTTATTATTAATATTATTTATATACACATGCTAACCCTACAGTTATTATAATATTATTTATACACACATGCTAACCCTACACAGTTTTTATTATTATACATATGCACATGCTAACCCTACAGTCATTATATTATTCATATGCACATGCAAACCCCACAGTTATTATATTATGTATATACACATGCTAACCCTACAGTTTTTAATATTAATATTATTATTTATATACACATGCTAACCCTAAACAATTGTGTTATCATTTATATACACATGCTAACCCTACAAAGTTTCATTATTGATATTATTTATTCACACATGGTAACCCTACACAGTTATTATAATATTATTTATATACACATGCTAACCCTACAAAGTTTCATTATTGATATTATTTATTTACACATGCTAACCCTACACAGTTATTATATTATTTATATACTCATGCTAACCCTACAGTTATTATAATATTATTCATATGCACATGCAAACCCCCCAGTTATTATATTATTTATATACACATGCTAACCCTACAATTTTTAATATTAATATTATTTATATACACATGCTAACCCTAAACAATTGTATTATTATCATTTATATACACACGCTAACCCTACAAAGTTTCATTATTGATATTATTTATTTACACATGCTAACCCTACACAGTTATAATATTATTTATATACACATGCTAACCCTACAAAGTTTCATTATTGATATTATTTATTTACACATGCTAACAGTTATTATAATATTATTTATATACACATGCTAACCCTACACAGTTTGTTTATTTTTTATATACACATGCTAACCCTACACAGTTTTTATATTATTTATATACACATGCTAACCCTGCACAATTTTTATTATTATTATTCATATACACATGCTAACCATACAGTTATTATAATATTATTTATACGCACATGCTAACCCTACACAGTTTTTATTATTATTCATATGCACATGCTAACCCTACAGTTATTAGAATATTATT
The DNA here is from genome assembly GCF_033978795.1 of Nerophis ophidion. Classification (NCBI taxonomy): domain Eukaryota; kingdom Metazoa; phylum Chordata; class Actinopteri; order Syngnathiformes; family Syngnathidae; genus Nerophis; species Nerophis ophidion. Next base: position 11,061,985 of record NC_084615.1, read on the forward strand.
CATATATACATGCTAACCCTACAGTTATTATAATATTATTTATACACATGCTAACCCTACAGTTTTTATTATTATTCACATGCTAACCCTACAGTTATTATATTATTTATACACACATGCTAACCGTACAGTTTTTATTATCATTCATATGCACATGCTAACCCTACAGTTATTATAATATTATTCATATGCACATGCAAACCCCACAGTTATTATATTATTTATATACACATGCTAACCCTACAGTTTTTTAAAATTAATATTATTATTTCTATACACATGCTAACCCTACACAATTTTTATTATTAATATTATTCATGTACACATGCTAACCCTACAATTATATTATTTATACACACATGCTAACCCCACAGATATTTTAATATTATTTATGCACACATGCTAACCCTACAGTTTTTAATATTAATATTATTATTTCTATACACATGCTAACCCTACACAATTTTTATTATTAATATTATTCATGTAAACATGCTAACCCTACAGTTATTATAATATTATTTATACACACATGCTAACCCTACACAGTTATTATAATATTATTTATATACACATGCTAACCCTACACAGTTTTTATATTATTTATATACACATGCTAACCCTGCACAATTTTTATTATTAATATTATTTATATACACATGCTAACCCTACAGTTATTATAATATTATTTATACACACATGCTAACCCTACACAGTTTTTATTATTATACATATGCACATGCTAACCCTACAGTTATTATAATATTATTCATATGCACATGCAAACCCCACAGTTATTATATTATTTATATACACATGCTAACCCTACAGTTTTTTATATTATTATTTATATACACATGCTAACCCTAAACAATTGTGTCATCATTTATATACACATGCTAACCCTACAAAGTTTCATTATTGATATTATTTATTTACACATGCTAACCCTACACAGTTATTATAATATTATTTATATGCTCATGCTAACCCTACAGTTATTATAATATTATTCATATGCACATGCAAACCCTCCAGTTATTATATTATTTATATACACATGCTAACCCTACAGTTTTTAATATTAATATTATTATTTATATACACATGCTAACCCTAAACAATTGTATTATTATTATTTATATACACACGCTAACACTACAAAGTTTCATTATTGATATTATTTATTTACACATGCTAACCCTACACAGTTATTATAATATTATTTATATACACATGCTAACCCTACAAAGTTTCATTATTGATATTATTTATTTACACATGCTAACCCTACACAGTTATTATAACATTATTTATATACACATGCTAACCCTACACAGTTTGTATATTTTTTATATACACATGCTAACCCTACACAGTTTTTATATTATTTATATACACATGCTAACCCTGCACAATTTTTATTATTAATATTATTCATATACACATGCTAACCATACAGTTATTATAATATTATTTATACGCACATGCTAACCCTACACAGTTTTTATTATTATTCAAATGCACATGCTAACCCTACAGTTATTATAATATTATTCATATATACATGCTAACCCTACAGTTATTATAATATTATTTATACACACATGCTAACCCTACAGTTTTTATTATTATTCACATACACATGCTAACCCTACAGTTATTATAATATTATTCATACACACATGCTAACCCTACAGTTTTTATTATTATTCATATGCACATGCTAACCCTACAGTTATTATAATATTATTTATACACACATGCTAACCCTGCACAGTTTTTATTATCATTCATATGCACATGCTAACCCTACAGTTATTATAATATTATTCATATGCACATGCAAACCCCACAGTTATTATATTATTTATATACACATGCTAACCCTACAGTTTTTAATATTATTATTTCTATACACATGCTAACCCTACACAATTTTTATTATTAATATTATTCATGTACACATGCGAACCCTACAATTATAATATTATTTATACACACATGCTAACCCTACAGTTATTTTAATATCATTTATACACACATGCTAAGCCTACAGTTTTTAATATTAATATTATTATTTCTATACACATGCTAACCCTACACAATTTATATTATTAATATTATTCATGTACACATGCTAACCCTACAATTATAATATTATTTATACACACATGCTAACCCTACAGTTATTTTAATATTATTTATACACACATGCTAACCCTACAGTTTTTAATATTAATATTATTATTTCTATACACATGCTAACCCTAGAGTTTTTATTATTATTATTATTGACATAGACATGCTAACCCTACACAGTTGTTATTATTGATATTGTTATTTATTGTGTACCTCATGAAGTACTTTTCTGTATGTGAAGTTGTCACCTGCGAGTGGGAATAAAAGACTTTGTACTTTTCAAATGGAAAAAGAATCGGAGGCTGACTGGATGTTTTCTACTCTTTGTGCAGAGAAATAAATACTTTATATGTGTTGTTGTTGTTGTTGTTGTTGTTGTTGGATGACGACTAAGTGTTGCAATCAATACTTTTTATTGCCCTTCACGGACTGACGGACACCTCTTCCTCCCATGCTCCTGATTAGCATTTGACCTTCTGTCTTGCCTCATTTCCGTCCCCGCTTAAACCAAAGCAAACTAACAACTAGCAGGTGTTAAATGGCCATAAGGGGTGAACATGTCCCCCATACCACATTGTAGCAGGTAGTGTTGGTTTTGTCCCCTCTTAAACCAACAACCAGGGGGTGAGGAAATGATTGTATTGATTTTGTATTTCATATGTCAAAATAAATCTAAACAGGAATTAGTATAGCTTTATCTTCTCTGATGTATGGTACTGTTTTCTTTCAGCCAGTCCCCTCTTAAACCAACAACAAGCAGGGCATGACATTGTCGTATTGCTGCTGTTATTAGATGTTTTCCTCTATGCCCTCTTAAACCACATCTAATAAGTAGGTGTCGTTGCTGTTACTTGTGTTTACTTCTCTTCCAGTCCGTCCCTTCTTAAACCAACAACCAGCATGACTTTATGTCATGAAACGTACGTACAGTCCATGAAATAAACACAAAAATAAGTTTAAGTATAATAGCTTTAGTTTGTCTTCTTATATATTGTACTGTTTTCCAATAGCCAGTCCCCTCTTAAACCAGCAGCAAGCAGAGCATGACATTGTTTTATTGCTGCTTTTATTACATTTCTTTTCTCTGTCCCCTCTTAAACCACATCTAATAAGTAGTTGTTGTTGCTGTTGCGTGTGTTCTCTTCTCTTCCAGTCTGTCCCTTCTTAAACCAACACCACGCAGGGGTTGAGACTGTTGTATTAGTTTTTCAGACTTTTTAGACTATTTCCCTTTTAAAACACATCTAATAAGTAGTTGTTGTTGCTGTTGCTTGTGTTCGCTTCTCTTCCAGTCTGTCCCTTCTTAAACCAACACCACACAGGGGTTGAGACTGTTGTATTAGTTTTTAAGACTTTTTAGACTCTGTCCCTTTTTAAAACACATCTAATAAGTAGTTGTTGTTGCTGTTGCTTGTGTTCTCTTTTCTTTTCCAGTCTGTCCCTTCTTAAACCAACACTATGCAGGGGTTGAGACTGTTGTATTAGTTTTTAAGACTTTTTAGACTCTGTCCCCTTTTTAAAACACATCTAATAAGTAGTTGTTGTTGCTGTTGCTTGTGTTCTCGTCTCTTCCAGTCTGTCCCTTCTTAAACCAACACCACGCAGGGGTTGTGACTGTTGTATTAGTTTTTAAGACTTCTTAGACGCTGTCCCTTTTTAAAACACATCTAATAATTAGTTGTTGTTGCTGTTGCTTGTGTTCTCTTCTCTTCCAGTCTGTCCCTTCTTAAACCAACACCACACAGGGTTTGAGACTGTTGTATTACTTTTTAAGACTTTTTAGACTGTCCCTTTTTAAAACATATCTAATAAGTAGTTGTTGTTGCTGTTGCTTGTGTTCTCTTCTCCTCCAGTCCGTCCCTTCTTAAACCAACACCACGCAGGGGTTGAGACTGTTGTATTAGTTTTTAAGACTTTTTAGACTCTGTCCCTTTTTAAAACACATCTAATAAGTAGTTGTTGTCTTATCGTGTGTTTTGTTGTCTTATTTCCGGCCTTTAAAGCCAGAACTAGCGGAGGATGAGACGTGCTGTCATGAAATAAATCCATCAATAGGAAGGCAAAGAAATAAGCACAAACAAAAGTTTAATAGAATGTGAAGTGAAGTGAATTATATTTATATAGCGCTTTTCTCTAGTGACTCAAAACGCTTTTACATAGTGAAACCCTATATCTAAGTTACATTTAAACCAGTGTTGGTGGCACTGGGAGCAGGTGGGTAAAGTGTCTTGCCCAAGGACACAACGGCAGTAACTAGGATGGCACAAGCGGGAATCAAACCTCGAACCCTTTAAGTTGCTGGCACGGCCACTCTACCAACCGAACTATGCCGAATAACCTTAGATTATTTTTCACAATTGAATGAATAATTAAAAAGAGTGATTAATATTTGAAGTGTTTGAGGCCACGGGGAAGACCCAGGACACGTTGGGAAGACTATGTCTCCCGGGTGGCCTGGGAACGCCTCGGGATCCCCCGGGAAGAGCTAGACGAAGTGGCTGGGGATAGGGAAGTCTGGGCTTCCCTGCTTAGGCTGCTGCCCCCGCGACCCGACCTCGGATAAGCGGAAGATGATGGATGGATGGATGGATGGTGTTTGAATGGCCAGGTGTAATTACAGGTGTTGGGTCCCCTCTCATGTCAGCACTTTATGGATCTTATTTGGTCTTCTGTCCCCTCCTAAACTAAGCTACAACACTTCCTTGTTCAGTGTCCTTGACTGACCTTTATTGCAGACTGTCTCCAGGCTGAGGCGTCGCACACCTGTCTTCCAGCACACCTGTGTTACCTGTGTGGTCCTCCTCCTCTCTCCTGCCCTGCTTTGTGTCGTCCTCTTCCCCCTCGGCGGCGACGCCGTCTTCTCTCTCCCCCGTCTTCTCCTTCCCGGGCGCCCACTTCTCCCTGGCGGCGTCCCAGTAAGTCTTCTTCTGCTGGGCGTGTCTGCAGCGCATCTTCTCCCCCAGCTTCTTCAGCTCCTGGCGCACGAAAGGCTTGAATTTGGGATCCATCTTCTCCACGGCGGCAAAGTCCCGCCGAGCCTGGTCTGCCTGGCACAAAGCGGCGTGTGCCCGCGCTCGCTGGTACACGCCCTTGAAGTGACCTGGTGGAGCAGCAGAGGAGTTGACGCATCACAAGCTGGTCTTATCTTGTTACGTCTCGTCTCGATTACTGTAACGTATTATTTTCGGGTCTCCCCATGTCTAGCATTAAAAGATCACAGTTGGTACAAAATGCGGCTGCTAGACTTTTGACAAGAACAAGAAAGTTTGATCATATTACGCCTGTACTGGCTCACCTGCACTGGCTTCCTGTGCACTTAAGATGTGACTTTAAGGTTTTACTACTTACGTATAAAATACTACACGGTCTAGCTCCAGCCTATCTTGCCGATTGTATTGTACCGTATGTCCCGGCAAGAAATCTGCCTTCAAAAGACTCCGGCTTATTAGTGATTCCTAGAGCCCAAAAAAAGTCTGCGGGCTATAGAGCGTTTTCCGTTCGGGCTCCAGTACTCTGGAATGCCCTCCCGGTAACAGTTCGAGATGCTACCTCAGTAGAAGCATTTAAGTCTCACCATAAAACTCATCTGTATACTCTAGCCTTTAAATAAATCTCCTTTTTAGACCAGTTGATCTGCCGCTTCTTTTCTTTCTCCTATGTCCCCCCCTCCCTTGTGGAGCGGGTCCGGTCCGATGACCATGGATGAAGTACTGGCTGTCCAGAGTCGAGACCCAGGATGGACCGCTCGTCGGGACCCAGGATGGACCGCTCGCCTGTATCGGTTGGGGACATCTCTACGCTGCTGATCTGCCTCCGCCTGAGATGGTTTCCTGTGGACGGGACTCTCGCTGCTGTCTTGGATCCGCTTGAACTGAACTCTCGCGGCTGTGTTGGAGCCACTATGGATTGAACTTTCACAGTATCATGTTAGACCCGCTCGACATCCATTGCTTTCGGTCCCCTAGAGGGGGGGCGTTGCCCACATCTGAGGTCCTCTCCAAGGTTTCTCAAAGTCAGCATTGTCACTGGCGTCCCACTGGATGTGAATTCTCCCTGCCCACTGGGTGTGAGTTTTCCTTGCCCTTTTGTGGGTTCTTCCGAGGATGTTGTAGTCGTAATGATTTGTGCAGTCCTTTGAGACATTTGTGATTTGGGGCTATATAAATAAACATTGATTGATTGATTGATTATATTCGCCATCCAAAAGGTGAGGCCTAACCACTTGTCATGCCTGCTTTTTGTTTTCAAAGGTGAACATTATTTGAATATTGTTGTGTCCCCTCATCAAGCAACTACACACACTCTTATTTGCATAACTTCCTGTTAGCACACCTGCGCTGCATCCTGCTTCACTTCTTCCACACGTTGGCATCTTACAGCCTTATTCCAAAATGGAATAAATTCATATTTTCACTCAAAATTCAATCAATCAATCAATCAATGTTTACTTATATAGCCCTAAATCATTAGTGTCTCAAAGGGCTGCACAAACCACTACGACATCCTCGGTAGGCCCACATAAGGGCAAGGAAAACTCACACCCAGTGGGACGTCGGTGACAATGATAACTATGAGAACCTTGGAGAGGAGGAAAGCAATGGATGTCGAGCGGGTCTAACATGATACTGTGAAAGTTCAATCCATAATGGATCCAACACAGAAAAATTAGTCCAGTCCAAAGCGGATCCAACACAGCAGCGAGAGTCCCGTTCACAGCGGAGCCAGCAGGAAAACATCCCAAGCGGAGGCGGATCAGCAGCGCAGAGATGTCCCCAGCCGATACACAGGCAAGCAGTACATGGCCACCGGATCGGACCGGACCCCCTCCACAAGGGAGAGTGGGACATAGGAGAAAAAGAAAAGAAACGGCAGATCAACTGGTCTAAGAAGGGAGTCTATTTAAAGGCTAGAGTATACAAATGAGTTTTAAGGTGAGACTTAAATGCTTCTACTGAGGTGGCATCTCGAACTGTTACCGGGAGGGCATTCCAGAGTACTGGAGCCCGAACGGAAAACGCTCTATAGCCCGCAGACTTTTTTTGGGCTTTGGGAATCACTAATAAGCCGGAGTCCTTTGAACGCAGATTTCTTGCCGGGACATATGGTACAATACAATCGGCAAGATAGGCTGGAGCTAGACCGTGTAGTATTTTATACGTAAGTAGTAAAACCTTAAAGTCACATCTTAAGTGCACAGGAAGCCAGTGCAGGTGAGCCAGTACAGGCGTAATGTGATCAAACTTTCTTGTTCTTGTCAAAAGTCTAGCAGCCGCATTTTGTACCAACTGTAATCTTTTAATGCTAGACATGGGGAGACCCCAAAATAATACGTTACAGTAATCGAGACGAGACGTAACAAACGCATGGATAATGATCTCAGCGTGGACAGAATGGAGCAAATTTTAGCGATATTACCGGAGATGAAAGAAGGCCGTTTTAGTAACGCTTTTAATGTGTGCCTCAATTGAGAGAGTTGGGTCAAAGATAATACCCAGATTCTTTACCGTGTCGCCTTGTTTAATTGTTTGGTTGTCAAATGTTAGAGTTGTATCATTAAATAGAGGTCGGTGTCTAGCAGGACCGATAATCAGCATTTCCGTTTTTTTGGCGTTGAGTTGCAAAAAGTTAGAGGACATCCATTGTTTAATTTCATTAAGACACGCCTCCCTCCCGGTAAAAGTTCGAGATGCCACTTCAGTAGAAGCATTTAAGTCTCACCTTAAAACTCATTTGTATACTCTAGCCTTTAAATAGACTCCCATTTTAGACCAGTTGATCTGCGGTTTCTTTTCTTTTTCTCCTATGTCCCACTCTCCCTTGTGGAGGGGGTCCGGTCCGATCCGGTGGCCATGTACTGCTCGCCTGTGTATCGGCTGGGGACATCTCTGCGCTGCTGATCCGCCTCCGCTTGGGATGTTTTCCTGCTGGCTCCGCTGTGAACGGGACTCTCGCTGCTGTGTTGGATCCGCTTTGGACTGGACTCATTTTTCTGTGTTGTTTCAGTCTGTCCCTTCTGAAACCTTATTTTAGAAGACATCTGGAATATATACTGGAATTGTGTCCTGTTTTCTTTGTCTGTTCCATCTCAAACAAGATTTTAGCAGGTGTTACTGCTGCTGTTTTTGTTTTTTGTCCTTTTTGCTTTGTCTCTGTCCCCTTTTAAACCAACCAAACACAGTTGTAGCATGTAATGTGACTTTCATTACTTCCTGTTATCTATTTTTTTCTGCATTTCCCTCTGATACCACCACATCTAAGCAGGGGTTGTTGTTGTTGCTGCCTGTCTGGAAAATGCTGCTCTGTTTTACAGTCTGTCCCTTGTTAAACCACATTTTATCACTCAAATGTTGTACAACCCATTATACCATCCCAGTATGTCCCTTCTGAAACCACATTTTATCCCTCAAATGTTGTACAACCCCTTATATTATCACAGTCTGTCCCTTCTGAAACCACATTTTATCCCTCAAATGTTGTACAACCCATTATACCATCCCAGTATGTCCCTTCTGAAACCACATTTTATCCCTCAAATGTTGTACAACCCCTTATATTATCACAGTCTGTCCCTTCTGAAACCACATTTTATCACTCAAATGTTGTACAACCCATTATACCATCCCAGTATGTCCCTTCTGAAACCACATTTTATCCCTCAAATGTTGTACAACCCCTTATATTATCACAGTCTGTCCCTTCTGGAACCACATTTTATCACTCAAATGTTGTACAACCCATTATACCATCCCAGTATGTCCCTTCTGGAACCACATTTTATCACTCAAATGTTGTACAACCCATTATACCATCCCAGTATGTCCCTTCTGAAACCACATTTTATCCCTCAAATGTTGTACAACCCCTTAAATTATCACAGTCTGTCCCTCCTGAAACCACATTTTATCACTCAAATGTTGTACGACCCATTATACCATCCCAGTATGTCCCTTCTGAAACAACATTTTATCCCTCAAATGTTGTACAACCCCTTATATTATCACAGTCTGTCCCTTCTGAAACCACATTTTATCACTCAAATGTTGTACAACCCATTATACCATCACAGTATGTCCCTTCTAAAACCACATTTTATCCCTCAAATGTTGTACAACCCCTTATATTATCACAGTCTGTCCCTTCTGAAACCACATTTTATCACTCAAATGTTGTACAACCCATTATACCATCACAGTCTGTCCCTTCTGAAACCACATTTTATCACTCAAATGCTGTACAACCCTCATACCATCACAGTCTGTCCCTTCTGAAACCTTGTCCAGGGTTGGGCAAATAAGTAAAAATAGTTATTATCCAAGCAGGGGTTACTGTTGTCGTTGCTTGTGTTGGAAATGTCCCTTTGTTTTTCAGTCTGTCCCTTCTGAAACCATATTATAGAAGACATCTGGAATATATTCTGGAATTTTATCCTGTTTTTTTTGTCTGTTCCATCTTAAACAACCTTTTAGCAGGTGTTACTGCTGCTGTTCTTGTTTTTGGCCTTTTTGTTTTATTTCTGTCCCCTCTTAAATCAACTAAACACAGTTCTAGCATGTAATGTGACTTTCATTACTTCCTGTTATCTATTTTTCTGTATTTCCCTCTCAAATCCCCACATCTAAGCAATGGTTACTGTTGTTGCAGCCTGTCTGGAAAATGCTGCTCTGTTTTACAGTCTGTCCCTTGTTAAACCACATTTTATCCCTCAAATGTTGTACAACCCATTATACCATCACAGTCTGTCCCTTCTGAAACCACATTTTATCCCTCAAATGTTGTACAACCCATTATACCATCACAGTCTGTCCCTTCTGAAACCACGTTTTATCACTCAAATGTTGTACAACCCTCATACCATCACAGTCTGTCCCTTCTGAAACCATGTCCAAGGTTGGGCAAATAAGTAAAAAATAGTTATTATCTAAGCAGGGGTTACTGTTGTCATTACTTGTGTTGGAAATGTCCCTTTGTTTTTCAGTCTGTCCCTTCTGAAACCATATTATAGAAGACATCTGGAATACATTCTGGAATTTTGTCCTGTTTTCTTTGTCTGTTCCATCTTAAACAACATTTTAGCAGGTTTTACTGCTGCTGTACTTGTTTTTGGCCTTTTTGCTTTATTTCTGTCCCCTCTTAAATCAACTAAACACAGTTCTAGCATGTAATGTGACTTTCATTACTTCCTGTTATCTATTTTTCTGTATTTCCCTCTCAAATCCCCACATCTAAGCAATGGTTACTGTTATGGCAGCTTGTCTGCGAAGTGCTGCTCTGTTTTCCCATCTGTCCCTTCTGAAACCACATTTTATCACTCAAATGATGTACAATCCCTTAGACCATCACATTTCGTTCCTTCTGAAACCATATTATAGAAAAATGTACGGGTGCTTGTTCTTGTATTCTGGACCTGTGTCCTGTTTTCTTAGTCTGTCCCCTCTCAAAGAAGATTGCAGTAGGTCTTACTGCTGCTATTTTGCCATATTGTCGTATTATCTTAAACCAGGCTGAGTCTGTTGTGTGACAGACAGACTCCAAGTTTTCCAAGCAAATTCTTCACATTTGTCAGTTGACTTAGTGAAAAGAAGAAGTTGACTTTCCAAAGCTGCTGCCAACAAGTGGTTGCCAGGGGAACAACATAGGAGTAAGTTTATTTGTTGGTGTCAAAGAGTTGTCTCTTGTAAACACTCGAGATCAAGCACTGCATGAAAGCAAGCAGAACGCTGCAGGCTGAGCGAGACATGTTGGTATTTAGACTCCCAAAAGGAAAGTGTGTCAGAGGGTAAGGAGAAAAAGGACGTTATCAACATTTCTCAGAACACAGCCTGGCGCCCACATGAGGAGGGGTCCACATTACCTTGATGGGTCTCCAGCAGCTTGTCAGTGAGCTGCACCACCTCCTGGTACTGCTGCAGCTCCAGCATGCACTGGCTCAGGTTGAGCGTCAGAGGCAGGCGCACTCGTTCCAGTGAGTCCCAGTCCTCATGGCCGCTCTGCACCTAACGCAGGACACACACAAGCTGACGTCTTCTGCTACTAGCAATATATGCAAAAAATATACATATATAAAGTTATTTTACATGCAGTTGGCTTTCGGCATTTTGTTTTTTTATCCCAATGTGGCTCCAGGGCAAAGTTAGGACACCCCCGGTGTAGCGTACCCAAAGTTAGGACACCCCCGGTCTAGCGTACCCACCATATGAGGTCATCTCTTGTATTGATTTACAGCAGATTGCTGCTTATTCAGTGGTTTAGCATTCATTTTCTTCTCATTTAAACCCAACTTAAATAGTAAGTGCTTTGATGGCACTATCTACAGGGAGGAAAAGAGTTCTGAGGCTATGAGTCCAGCAGAGGCACTCAACATTTTCGAGCAGGAAGACACTTTGTGAAGTGTGTCCAAGTACAAATGAAAGAGTGTAGCACTCATGGAAGTCCACTCGGTGTGAGGAACATATCACATGCTTTGAAACCTACCTACTTTGCTATTTTGGAGCTGACACAGTTGAAGGCACTCACCTTATTCTGAAGGAAGTCCACATAGTCAATGGCCTCCTTGAACTTTCCAGAAGCTTCTTCAAAGCGCTTGTCTTTCAGCAAGAAGTTGCCTTCATCCTGCAGCAGCATGACCAGACGTAACATCTGCTGCCAGTCCTTGTCCTGCCTGGCATCTCCTTCTCTTCCACTGCCAACATCCTGCCTCTCCAGCTTCTTCTTCCAGTACACCTCCTTCTCCTCCTCCTCTTCCTCACTGCCACCATCCTGCCTCTCCAGCTTCTCCTCTTTCTCCTCCTCCTCACTGCCACCATCTTGCCTCTCCAGCTTCTCCTCCTCCTCCTCCTCTTCCTCACTGCCACCATCCTGCCTCTCCAGCTTCTTCCAGTACGCCTCCTTCTCCTCCCAGTACTTCTCCTTCATGCGCTCCGACAAGGCCCTCAGCTCTCTGTGGACCAGGGAGGCCAGCGTGGGGTCTAGGTGGGCCACCATGTTGAAGTCTCTGCGGGCTTCTTTCTCGTTCCACACGGCAGCATGGGCCTTGGCACGCTTGTAGTACCCCTTCACACAGTCTGCACACACACACACACACATTTGTAGTACCCTTTCACACAGTCTGCACACACACACACACACTTGTAGTACCCCTTCACACAGTCTGCTCACACACACACACACACACACACTTGTAGTACCCCTTCACACAGTCTGCACACACACACACACACACACTTGTAGTACCCCTTCACACAGTCTGCACACACACACACACACACACACTTGTAGTACCCCTTCACACAGTCTGCACACACACACACACACACACACTTGTAGTACCCCTTCACACAGTCTGCACACACACACACACACACTTGTAGTACCCCTTATCACTGTCTGCACACACACACACACACACACACACACACACACACTTGTAGTACCCCTTCACACAGTCTGCACACACACACACACACACACACACTTGTAGTACCCCTTCACACAGTCTGCACACACACACACACACACACACACACACACACTTGTAGTACCCCTTCACACAGTCTGCACACACACACACACACACTTGTAGTACCCCTTCACACAGTCTGCACACACACACACACACACTTGTAGTACCCCTTCACACAGACTGCACACACACATACACACACACACGCACTTGTAGTACCCCTTCACACAGTCTGCACACACACACACACACTTGTAGTACCCCTTCACACAGTCTGCACACACACACACACACACACACACTTGTAGTACCCCTTCACACAGACTGCACACACACACACACACACACACACTTGTAGTACCCCTTCACACAGTCTGCATGCACACACACACACACACACACACACACACACTTGTAGTACCGCTTCACACAGTCTGCACACACACACACACACACACACGCAGTACCCCTTCACACAGTCTGCACACACACACACACACACTTGTAGTACCCCTTCACACAGTCTGCACACACACACACACACACACACACACACACACACACTTGTAGTACTCCTTCACACAGTCTGCACACACACACACACACTTGTAGTACCCCTTCACACAGTCTGCACACACACACACACACACACACACACACTTGTAGTACCCCTTCACACAGCGTGCACACACACACACACACACACACACACTTGTAGTACCCCTTCACACAGTCTGCATGCACACACACACACACACACACACACACTTGTAGTACCGCTTCACACAGTCTGCACACACACACACACACACACACACACGTAGTACCCCTTCACACAGTCTGCACACACACACACACACACACACTTGTAGTACCCCTTCACACAGTCTGCACACACACACACACACACACTTGTAGTACTCCTTCACACAGTCTGCACACACACACACACACACTTGTAGTACCCCTTCACACAGTCTGCACACACACACACACACACACACACTTGTAGTACCCCTTCACAGAGTCTGCACGCACACACACACACACACACACACACACACACACACACACACACACACTCACACACACACACACGCTTGTAGTACCCCTTCACACAGTCTGCACACACACACACACACACACACACACACACACACCCACACACTTGTAGTACCCCTTCACACAATCTGCACACACACGCACACACTCACACACACTTGTAGTACCCCTTCACACAGTCTGCACACACACACACACACACACACACACACTTGTAGTACCCCTTCACAGTCTGCACACACACACACACACACACACACACACACACACACACACACACTTGTAGTACTCCTTCACACAATCTGCACACACACACACTCACACACACTTGTAGTACCCCTTCACACAGTCTGCACACACACACACACACACACACACACACTTGTAGTACCCCTTCACACAGTCTGCACACACACACACACACACACACTTGTAGTACCCCTTCACACAGTCTGCACATACATACACACACACACACACACACTCACACACACTTGTAGTACTCCTTCACACAGTCTGCACACACACACACACTTGTAGTACCCCTTCACACAATCAGCACACACACACACACACATGCACACACTCACACACACTTGTAGTACCCCTTCACACAGTCTGCACACACACACACACACACACACTTGTAGTACCCCTTCACACAGTCTGCACACACACACACACACACACACACACTTGTAGTACCCCTTCACACAGTCTGCACACACACGCACACACACACACATCTTCTTTCTGCCCGTCCCCTCTTAAAGTCCAGCATGTTGTTATTGTGTTGCATTACCTGAGCTAGAGTGTTGCCTAATAAATACCTTAAACCATTTTAAAATCAGTTTTTGCTCTCGCTGTCCCCTCCTAAAGCAAGCTCAGGTAAAGAAGGTAAATGAAGTCCATGTCCCCCCTCAAACCTCCTCTCAAAAGTGTTATTACTGTTATTGTTCTTCACTTATTGATCAATGATCTCTGTCCCCTCTCAAACCAGGCTAAGCAAAAGCAGCTAATGTTGTTTTCTCTGTTGCATTTTGATGTTATCCAAGTATTGGATTGAAGTCTATCCCTACTTAAACAGGCCATGTGTTTGTATTTTGTCATTGTTTTTTTTCCCTTATTTCTCTCCATCTTCATTCTCTCAAACTAAAACGAACGTTATTAGAACTGTTATCTTTTTTGTTGCTTTATGTTTTCTCGATTCTCTCTACCCCTTCTTTTAAACAAGTACAAGCCAAACACAAGCAAGAGTGATGCCTTTTCTATTTCTATTACGTTCTTCTCGTAAGTCCCCTCTGAAACTACACCAGCACATTTACGTAAGGTTGTTTTCGCTATTGCTCTTTTTTATCGATCATAATTGAATATATCCCCTCTGAAACCTGGCCAACCCAAGCTCCAGCAGGTGATGTTGTCTTTTGTTAAGGCTTTCTATGATTGTTTTTGTATTTTATTTTTGATGTCTGCTCTGAAACCAGGCTAAACCAAGCCCAAAAATGTGATTTTGTCTTTTATTATTGCTTTTGTATTATTTTCTTTTAGTATGTCCCCTCTGAAACTAGGCTAAGCCAAGCATGTGATGTTGTCTTTTCTTTTAAATATCAATTAACTTTAAGTCAATCCCCTCTTATTCCAGGCTAAACCAAGCACCAGCAGGTGATGTTGTCTTTTGTTATTGCTTTCTATTGTTGCTTTGCTGTTATTTTATTTTCGTACGTCCCCTATCAATCCAAGTTCTACCAAACACCAGGGTGGTTTTGATTCTCTCTCCCCAGTGGTTCCCCTAGATCAGGGGTGCCCATTACGTCGATCGCGATCGACTGGTCGATCTCGGAGGGTGTGTCAGTCGATCTCAAGCCAGGCATTAAAAAATAGACATAAAAATGAGCAATCATCAATCATACCAAGACTTCACTTTCGTCAGTTGTTTGACATTCTCGGCACCCGAGGATCTTGTGAGATGACGCTTAAAGAAAAAAACCACTAACAGGGCGGACGCAGAGAAACACATTTTATTTCTAGAGACTCCGTACCTACTGTCAAAACTCTAAAGACCGACTGCACAGTTCCTGTCTTCACCATAAAAGACTTGTTTCATCCTGCCTGTGCTAACAAAATAAGAGTCTCAGAAAGCTAGCGTGCACAAGCTAGCAAGCTACGGAGTTTGATGCCAATGTATTTCTCCCCCGCCCTCAGCGACCGCTTTCTCACTTGCTTGCCCACCCGCACACTCACTGACGTCACTCACCTGCTGCCAGACATTAAAGGGCCACACACATATGCTACTCTCATAACAAAGTCTTTAAAAACGAGTATACAAGTTGGACAAATGAGATGCCAAATCCAACCACTTTCATGTGGTATTGGACAGAAAGGAGGACTTTTTTTTTCCTCCATTTGAAAATGCGGACGTTATCAGCACCACTGTCTAATTCCAATCAATGCAAGTCATCAGAATCAAATACACCAACTTATATTCTTGTCTTCATGAAAGAAAGGAATCTATGTGTGTTAAACATGCTTGTATTATCATTAAACACCATTAACTTGTTAACAAAAATGTCTCTTTCATAAATAAATAAATATAAATTATAAATAGGAATGAGGTAGATCTCCTCGACTTGGTCAATTGAAAAGTAGCTCGCCTGCAGAAAAAGTGTGAGCGCCCCTGCCCTAGATGTAATTGAAGGTGGCAGCCCGCCTTGGCAAAATAAAAGCCGTCACACCTAAAAAGAAGTAGTGTTCTTACATGAAAACAAATTTAAGTAATATCATATATGAATTGATATATATATTTAGCCCATTATTTGCACACTATTGACTAGAGAGGCACCAAAAATTCTGCTGCCAAAAAATACTTTTTTCCCCCGCAATGGTGAAACAGGAAGTTGTGATGTCAGCAATGCACGCCGTATTGTCTGTTGTTGTGTTTTGTTAGTTTCTTTTTAAATCCAGCAGAATTAAACACTAGTGCTGTGGTGGTGTTTTTCTCAGTCTGTCCCCTCTCCAACCGCATTGTTGCCGTTACCATACACACTTGCACTTAAACCATGCTTAACCGAGACTTGCCAGGCCTTGCTTGTCGTGTTGTCTTGTGTTATCGTTGCTAGCTGTGGGCCTTGGAGCAAAACAAAGATAAGGCAGTAAAGGTGGACTATAATCCCGTGGAGGGCCGGCTAATTTCCATAATCCTTTCTAGGAGGGCTGCTGTTTGGTGAGCACAGCTCCAAGTGGGCGACTGCGGCACTAACCACACATCTGCATCCACAGTGGATGTTGTCTGTGGATGTCTCTAACAACTGTGTGTGCAGACTGTGTGAAGGGGTACTACGTGTGTGTGTGTGTGTGTGTGTGTGTGTGTGTGTGTGTGTGTGTGTGTGTGTGTGTGTGTGTGTGTGTGTGTGTGTGTGAGTTCCGAGAGGATTATTGCAGTACCGTATTTTTCTTGTATATAGTATGCGCCTGCCTAGAATTACTGCCGGGTCAAACTCGTTTCGCCAAATAATTAGCATATGCCTAGAATTACTGCCGGGTCAAACTCGTCACGTCACGAGTGACACTTCACCTGTCATCATTTTCAAAATGGAGGAGGCCGATTTCAATCATTTGAAATCGCATAAAGGGAAGAAGATTAAGAGCTATTCGGTAGGATTTAAGGTCCAAGCTATTGAATATGCTAAAAAGAACAGTAAGCAGCTATGTTTTATTAATATACTGTAGCTGCGTGTGTCAAATATGAGTCATTAAATGACTCCCGCCTCCTCCTGGTGGTAGAGGGCGCTAGTGATCCTTCTTGTGACTACTCGGCTGCAGAAGAAGCAGCGATCCTTTATTTTTTCCTCTCGCTTGCACTTTTAACATGGAGGATTACATATCTAAAATAAAACAGTTTTCTAAACTGGACTTTCAATCGAAGCAGGAGGTAATAAAGGAAAATCTCCATCGAGACAGAGAAACTTTTAAAACTGAAGAAAGATAAGGAAGACTTCTATAAACAAGTTATCGATGCTTTTGATCAGAAGGAGCTGCGCATGGACTTCATTTATAAGTAAAGGTAAGACCATAATAACGTTTTTTTTAATTAAATGTGCTTTTCATGATGGTATCCTTACATCACACTCAAATTTATAAGTGCAGGCCTTAATTTACCGCATGCCTTTGGTAAGTGCCGGAGTGAGAAGAGGTTTTAACTTAATTAGCGCATGCTTGCCTTTACCGCATGCCTTTGGTAAGTGCCGGAGTGAGAAGAGGTTTTAAATGTATTAGCGCCCCGGCGTCAATTCAAGGATATACGGTTGGAGCAGGTTGGATGCAGTTAAGACAAAATGTTTATTACTGCTCTCAAGCGAGGAGCGTCCATCATTTTCATCGCTGACCAGTTTGTCCTTCCGACACGAGACGCTACACTTACACTTGTTTAAGGTTTACACAGCTTGTGCAATCTACAACTCGTTATGTGTGTAAACCAGTCTTGTCCATCCATCCATCCTCTTCCACTTATCCGAGGTCAGGTTGCGGGGCAGCAGCCTAAGCAGAGACGTCCAGACTTGCCTCTCCCAGCCACTTCGTCCAGCTCTTCCCGATGGATCCTGAGGCGTTCCCAGGCCAATTTTTCTTGGGTCTTCCCTGTGGTTTCCTGCCGGTCAGACGCGCCCTAAACACCTCCCCAGGGAGGCATTCGGGTGGCATCCTGACCAGATGCAAGAACCACCTCATCTAGACTGCAATTGTGTATGTTCAGAGCTTGTGTGCTATTGTGTGCTTAGCTGTTGTGTAGCTGCTGGCTCTACCACAGGGGTGTCAAACATACAGACACTGCCCACAAACTAGTTTAATTTGGCCTGCAGGATGGGTTTGCTAAATATAAAAATGAGCTGCATTGTTTTATTCAGCCCTTTGAGACACTTGTGATTAAGTGTTGTATAAATAAACTTTGATTGATTTATTGAAATAAACTGCTGTTCTAAATGTGACCACTGGATGTCACAATAGCAATTCAAGTGTAACCCACGTCACACTTCACACCTGTGGATTGGCTGCTGCTACTCCTTGCAGCGCAGGTGCAAGGAATCAGCTACACCTGTTGTGGTTAGCAGCAGACTAATGCTGTAGAGACACAATGCTTTGTTTAATTGTAAATTAAAGATCATTAATAAGCATTTATGTAGTTAGAGTTCCATGCAGCACCCGCAATTGGTTGACGGCACGATGTGCACCCTGAACTCCATTGTAAAAAGGTTTGTTTGTACTTTGTTGTTTGTTGTATTTTATGCTTAAATCTAGCATGTTCACATTGGTTACATTTGCACTTATGTTGACTTTAGTTTGTGTCATTCGGACACGTTTTTGAATGTGAGTGTGAATGTTGTCTGTCTATCTATGTTGGCCCTGTGATGAGGTGGCGACTGGTCCAGGGTGTACCCCGCCTTCCGCTCAAATGCAGCTGAGATAGGCTCAAACACCCCCTGCTACCCCGAACGGGACAAGCGGTAGAAAATGGATGGATAGTATATTGTAATATTTGACTGATTATAAAGGAATGTGTTGTGGCAGTTGTGGATTTTACCAATGCGGTGGTTGCTTTTCCAAACACATCTTTAATGAACTGCCAACATGAGAATGCTGAACAGGAAGTGCTTGAAGTTGAATGGTTTTGTAAATATACTGAGATTAAGTCTAAGTGTTTTTGAAACTGCACTCATTTTTTTTTCATCAAAATGTTCAACTAACTTGAAGTGTTTTGTCAGGAGGATTATTTGTAATATGTACATATTGCTTGTTCTATTTTTGGTCAAAGTAAGACAAAGACAATCATTTAGAAGTTGTCTTTATTTTGAAGTTATTATACCATGATTTTACTAGTCCGGCCTGTGTGGGAAAAGATGTTCCTCCATGCGGCCCCAGAGCCAAAATGACTTTGGCAGCCCTGCTCTACCATGTTTACATCTGCTGTAAATGACTGAAAGGTCAACTTCGTGTGCCTCCCGGAGGACATTTCCGTGTTAAAACGCTGCAGGGCGGCTTTTACCAGAAAGTTGAGATGTAAGTGTGTTTTTTGGCTGATACTGGACCAATATGTGATATTGTGCTAGGATCCTGATGAGAGTGCGGAAATACGACCACACACACCGGTTCTCAAATCTGTTCACTGGCTTCCTGTTCCACTCAGGATTGAATACAAAGTCTCCCAACTAACTCACCAGTGCCTCCATGGAAAGGCCCCCCTCTACCTCAAAGAACTGCTCACCCCCAAATCCTCCACACCGCACTAGGCGACCCTCTTCCAACCTCCGAGGACAAAGCTCTGAACTAGTGGAGACCGGGCTTTCTGCTCCACTGCTCCCAGTCTGTGGAACGCTCTCCCTGACCACCTGAGGGCACCACAGACTGTGGATGCTTTTAAAAAAGGCTTAAAAACCCTTCTTTTAAAAAAAGCCTTTTTTTGATATATGTGTGCCAGTTCTAGCTATTACGCTGATCTAGTTTCAAATTTTTTGCAGTTTTTTGTGGTTTTAGCATTGTTTTGTTTTTGTTTGCTCAATGTAAAGTGTTTTTTTTTTACAAATAAAACCTATTATTATTATGATATTAATATGGGGTCTCTACCTTTGTGTTTGTCCAGCAGCTGGCTGGCGTGCTCGATCACATGGTAGTACTCGTGCAGCTCCAGCATGCACTGGCAGTAGTTGAGCTCCAGGGGAAGGATCATGCGTGCCAGGTTAATGTAGTCCACGTGGCCCGGCATCTCCTGCACACACAGACATGAGCATGGTTGAAAGGCTGTAAAGAAAAGTGTCTTCCATCATCATCCTCTCATTAGCACTCACCCTGGACTGGACCGTTTTCAGCAGCAGCACGGCCTCCTTGTACTTGCTGGCCGCCTCCCCAAATCTCTGCAGCTTGACCAAGGTGTTGCCCTGCGAGTGGAGGACGGGCACCGTGCTCAGCTTCTCGTCCTTCTCCATCATCCAGGACTCTCTGTGGTAGGACATGGGGTCTCCCACCTGGTACGGTGTTTAAAACATGTCCCGTGTTCTCCTCCATTTCTATCTGTTCATTTTCTCACCTGCAGCAGCTCCATGATGAAGATGAGAGCCTGAGGGGTCCTCATCAGCTCGTCCAACTCTGGGAAGCCGGTGGAATGATAGTGGAAGAGGTTCCCCATGCCGCACATGTGCTTCTGGCCCTCCAGGGGGTCTTTGCCTTGAGCGATCATCCGCATCCCCTTTGACACCAGGGGGTACAAACCTGTGTGCTGCAGCACAAGAGGAGGCATGGAGGCTGGTCGCCATAGCAACACTGGATTTCAATACTTTTCTAAGTAAAGGGGACCACTAATAAGGTCATTGTTGTCTTTATTGGAACAAAAAATCTTAGTGTACATGAAACATATGTTTATTATTGTCATTTAGTCCTTCAATAAAATGTTGAACATACTAGACAACCTGTCTTTTAGTAGCAAGTAAACAAACAAAGACTCCTAATTAGTCTGCAGTAACATATTGTGTCATTTATACACCTATTATTTTATACACATTATGAGGGACAAACTGTACAAATGGATTATTCATCTACTTGTTCATTTACTGTTAATATCTGCTTATTTTCTATTTTAACATATTCTATCAAAAATGGAATAATCACTTGTTCTTCTCTTCTTTGATACTTGACATTAGTTTTGGATGATACCACACATTTAGGTATCGATCCGATACCAAGGATCATACATTGGTCATGTTCAAAGTCCTCATGTGTCCAGGGACATATTTACTGACTTTATACACATTATATGATTTTTTTTAAGGGAAAAAATATTTGGTAATGGTCAGCACGGTGGAAGAGAGGGGTTAGTGCGTCTGCCTCACAATATGAAGGTCCTGAGTAGTCCTGAATTCAATCCCGGGCTCCCGATCTTTCTGTGTGGAGTTTGCATGTTCTCCCCATGACTGCGTGGGTTCTACTACGGCTTCTTCACACCTCCAAAGACATGCACCTGGGGATAGGCCCCTCCCACCTCCAAAGACATGTACCTGGGTATAGGCCCCTCCCACCTCCAAAGACATGTACCTGGGTATAGGCCCCTCCCACCTCCAAAGACATGCACCTGGGGATAGGCCCCTCCCACCTCCAAAGACATGTACCTGGGTATAGGCCCCTCCCACCTCCAAAGACATGTACCTGGGTATAGGCCCCTCCCACCTCCAAAGACATGCACCTGGGGATAGGCTCCTCCCACCTCCAAAGACATGCACCTGGGGATAGGCCCCTCCCACCTCCAAAGACATGTACCTGGGTATAGGCCCCTCCCACCTCCAAAAACATGCACCTGGGGATAGGCCCCTCCCACCTCCAAAGACATACACCTGGGGATAGGCTCCTCCCACCTCCAAAGACATGCACCTAGGGATAGGTTGATTGGCAACACTAAATGGTCCCTAGTGTGTGAATGTGAGTGTGAATGTTGTCTGTCTATCTGTGTTGGCCCTGCGATGAGTGAGGCGACTTGTCCAGGGTGTACCCGGCCTTCCACCCGATTGTAGATAAGATAGGCGCCAGCGCCCTCCGCGACCCCAAAGGGAATAAGCGGTAGAAAATGGATGGATGGATGGAAGATTCTGTAATGCTAAAAATGATTGATGTAATCATAGTAGTATCGACAGGTACGCTCTTGTACTTGGTATCATTACAGTGGATGTCAGGTGTAGATCCACCCATGGCATTTGTTTACAATCAGTGGTGCTAGGTTGTTTTTAGCGATGAGCTATTGTATCCTCCTAAGGTGTGTAGTGAAGCATGTTTAGCTATTCCTCGTCCTCCAGTGATAATGGTACTGGTAAGAAACTTACTTGATTTGTTGCCATGGAGGCCAGGATTAGTGATTTAGAAGTATCTACAAGCCATGTGTTAAAGCAGCTCTTCCTGAGGGTGTTTCAGTGTTATAACTTCACCTTTATCTTGACTTTTTACCTTAAAATGCGTCCATTCTCCCTTTTCTGTCTACACACTGTGTCTGCTTGTAAGTACTCTGTGTGTGTGCGCTGCCCAACATGCTCCTCTGCTGGTAAAACCAGCAATGTCACAACGTGACGACAAGTTGCCATGCCCGTTATAATAAAAAAAATGGGGAAGCATTAATTTTCATTTAGTATACTATACAACCCTATATGCATCATAATCATTTATGCCTATCTAACTTCCGCATGAGTGTGTGTGAGAGTGTGTGCGTGTGTGTGTGTGTTTTGTGTCACTTACAACTGCATCGCACCAGAACTCGGCCACTTCTCCGACGCGCATGGAGGACAGCAGTGTCTCCCAGACTTCCATCTTGAACATCTTTCCCACAAAGAGCTCCGCCGGCCTGCCGGCCAGTCGGCTGTCGTCAATGACGGTGCGCTCAAAGTCGTCCAGCAGCGTCTGGAAATGGAAAACTACCTGAAGAGACGACAAGAAGGTTGCATCTCCATCACTGTGTTGAATTACAAATGATAGATTATCATAATAATAAATAAAATCTGAAGGAGTAATGGGGTTAAAATGGGGTTATATTATATATATATATATATATATATATATATATATATAAATATTTACAAGAATAAATATTTAATATTTTTGTCCAAAAAATATTGTTTGACAAGAATTAAATCATACCCACTTTTATTTTAAAAAGTCACTACTTTAGTGAAAAAAGTATCTTTTCAAGGTAAAAGTAATTATTTCAAGAAGAAATTTCGTATTTGACAGGACTTAAATTGTTGTTGTTTTTCTTAGCTAAAACAGACGTTTCGATGATGGATTCTCACTTCTCTCTTTGAGTGTGTAGTGTTCAGAAATCTATTATATCATACGGCGTGGCGCAGTGAAAGAGTGGCCGTGCGCAACCCGAGGGTCCCTGGTTCAAATCCCACCTAGTACCAACCTCGTCACGTCCGTTGTGTCCTGAGCAAGACACTTCACCCTTGCTCCTGATGGGTGCTGGTTGGCACCTTGCATGGCAGCTCCCTCCATCAGTGTGTGAATGTGTGTGTGAATGGGTAAATGTGGAAGTAGTGTCAAAGCGCTTTGAGTACCTTGAAGGTAGAAAAGCGCTATACAAGTACAACCCATTTTTATTTATTTATTATATTAATAGAATAAAAGTTTGTTATTTCTGTAAATGTCAAACTACATGATAATAATAAGGGTTTATTATTTCTAGATAGTAGAATGGAAAATATATTATTTTGTGAGAATAATATCTTTAGGATTTTTTCAAATAAAACAATCAGAAATTTACAAAACAAAAGATTTATTTTTAAAAAACAAAGAACCCTTAATTTACTAAATTACAGTTGTATTCTTTTTTTTTTTTTGGAAAGAAATCCTACTTTTTGAAATATAAAAGATTTCAGAATTAAGTTGTATTAATTCAAGAACAATTTTATGTAACGTTATCAAGAAAAAAAGTTATTATTTCACAAGAATAAATATACATTTTTGTGGGAACAACAGTTATTGTTTAATGAGTAAAATTTCATATTTTTATATACTAAAATAAATTACTTTGGTGTGGAAAAAGTACCCTTTCAAAGTAAAAGTAATTATTTTTTGAGAAGAAAAGTAATAATTTCAAAATACCTAAGTTGCTTCTTTTTTTTTTTTTAAACAGCCCATATGTTACAACAATAAAGTTGTAATAATTTTGTAAAAGCCAATCAACTATTTTATGACAATGATGTTGTATTATTTCTAGACTTATTTTGTGAGAATAAAGTGTTTTTCAAAGAAATATTCTTTGGAAGAAAGGGGTTTTGTTGAAGCGAAAAGGTCCTAACTTTGCAAGACTTAAGTCGTATTTTTAGGGGAAAAGTACCTGTTTCACTGAGTAAGGGTTCAGTTTAAAAAAAAAAAATATATATATATATATATATATATATATATATATACACACACATATATATATATATATATATATATATATATACATATATATATATATATATATATATATGTATATATTAGGGATTGGAATCTTACAACAGCTCATAATTTGAATCGATTCTGCTTTTTTAGTTGATGATTCCATTCAGAAATGATTTTTGATTCAAACCAATTTTGGCAATGTACTGTAACGTTACTTGATGTAAAAATGATGATCAAACCTTTACAACTTGCAAAAGCTCTTATTGGTTGCTGACTAATGACATGTACGTGCAGCGAGTAAGTGCGGGAATGACCTAAAAAAATGTTTTATTGTATTTAAAAAAAATATATATATATTTATTTGAGGAAATTATAAATTGAAATAAATAATAATCACGACTGGAACGTGATTTATTTTTTTCCAGGGCCCCTACTAATTTACATGAATAGAAAAGTTTTTAAAGCAATGTTTAACCTGAATTTCGTCAAAATATAACTAGAAAAATGTATATTTTTGAAAAATAATTTATTTTTAAATATACAAAAAAGATTTATTGTTGAATAAACACATCTGTCTGACAGCATTATAATTATAATTGTGCAAATGTACCTAATGTTGTGGCCCTCTGCATGTATGGAGAGCATGACAGGCTGTGTACATCCATCCATCCATCCATTTCCTACCGCTTTTTCCCTTTTTTGGGGTCGCGGGGGGCGCTGGCGCCTATCTCAGCTACAATCGGGCGGAAGGCGGGGTACACCCTGGACAAGTCGCCACCTCATCGCAGGGCGCTGTGTACATCCATCCATCCATTTCCTACCGCTTGCCCCTTTTGGGGTCGCTGGAGCCAATCTCAGCTGCATTCGGGCGGAAGGCGGGGTACACCCTGGACAAGTCGCCACCTCATCGCAGGACCAAAGGCTGTGTACAATACACTAATATAAGACTATTGAGAAGAGGCTCAGCAGGGAGGTCTGACACACACGCGCACACACACACACACACGCTTCCCCCGCCAAGCCAAATGTGTGTGACAGTATCCAGGCCGTGTGCCAGTAGCTGGATGTGAGCAGAATAAAGACAAAAAGGATACATTTGCTGGAGCAAATGTTTGCTGGTGAGTTGCAGGCAGCCCACGAGACTCCCTGATGTCATGAATATTTCATCTAATTGAGCGCAGGTCATGAATGACTGTGTGATGTAGTGCAATGTGTCATTATGTCTCCACTACCTTGGTCCCAGGTGGGAAGTGAGGCAGAGGGCCAGTGCCTCCAGACAGAATCTTCTTCTTCACCCCAGGGTGCTTGAGAAGGTACGTCTCCTCCATCGCCTTCTTCCTTCTGGACTTCTTGGCCAAGAGGGAGCTGAGCGTGGCGCCTGCTCGGACGCTCTCTTGACAGATGGCAGGATTAGGATGGATGCATTAATCTGAGGAGCTAATCCCTCCAGTCTGCTCTTCCCATTGGAGGAAGGATGAGCAGCTGACTCCAGCAAGGCTCAGGTGACAACAGCCAAAGATCATTCTGGAACAGGAAGTCACTTTTAGTCACTGGACACAAGATTAGGTCCACCTAAACTCACCCAGTGCTATTTCTGGACCAAAACAAACATATTTTATGAGAAACATTAACAGAAAAAGCTATTATTCTTGAAATACAGTATGGTATCAAACTGTATTTGCACTTAATCCAAATATGTTCATTGGGTCTTCAAAGAAATGTAAGCGCTTTTGTAAAAAAAAAAGAGTGAAGGTTTACAAGAATTATATTAGCATTTTTGCAGAAAAAGAGTCGATATATAATAATCTAGAAAATAGAATTTCTCTCAGGAGAAAGGGGTCTAACATGAAAACAAACTAGTACGTTTCTACGAGCAAATATACAAAACAAAAAAAAAAATAAAAAAAGAGTATTAGGGCCACTCTTAAGAGTAACAATATTGTACTGCAAGAACAGGGTCATGGAAAGAAAGAAAGAAAGAAAGAATGAAAGAAAGAAAGAAAGAAAGAAAGAAAGAAAGGAAAGAGAAAGAAAGAAAGAAAGAAAAAAGCTGAATTTTAAATGCATAAAAATCAGCAGTACTGTAAATAAAAAAAAGTAAGATGAGAAAATCTGTGTAACCAAGGTGGACGGATAAAACGAAGAGTATCTTTTTAGCACTTTTCATGAGTTACTTGTCAGTCCACATGATTGACCTTTAAAAGCTTTCGAACAAACTATTTTGTTATTATACACCTGCACTGGCTTCCTGTGCACTTAAGATGTGACTTTAAGGTTTTACTAATTACGTATAAAATACTACACGGTCTAGCTCCATCCTATCTTGCCGATTGTATTGTACCATATGTCCCGGCAAGAAATCTGCGTTCAAAAGACTCCGGCTTATTAGTGATTCCTAGAGCCCAAAAAAAAGTCTGCGGGCTATAGAGCGTTTTCTATTGGGGCTCCAGTACTCTGGAACTCTGTAACAGTTCGAGATGCTACCTCAGTAGAAGAATTTAAGTCTCACCTTAAAACTCATCTGTATACTCTAGCCTTTAAATAGACCTCCTTTTTAGACCAGTTGATCTGCCGCTTCTTTTCTTTCTCCTATGTCCCCCCCTCCCTTGTGGAGGGGGTCCGGTCCGATGACCATGGATGAAGTACTGGCTGTCCAGAGTCGAGACCCAGGATGGACCGCTCATCGGGACCCAGGATGGACCGCTCGCCTGTATCGATTGGGGACATCTCTACACTGCTGATCCGCCTCCGTTTGACATGGTCTCCTGTGGACGGGACTCTCGCTGCTGTCTTGGATCCGCTTTGGACTGAACTCTCGCGGCTGTGTTGGAGCCACTATGGATTGAACTTTCGCAGCATCATGTTAGACCCGCTCGACATCCATTGCTTTCGGTCCCCTAGAGGGGGTGGGGGTGGGGGGGGGGGGGGGGGGTTGCCCACATCTGAGGTCCTCTCCAAGGTTTCTCATAGTCAGCATTGTCATTGGCGTCCCACTGGATGTGAATTCTCACTGCCCACTAGGTGTGAGTTTTCCTTGCCCTTTTGTGGGTTCTTCGGAGGATGTTGTAGTCGAAATGATTTGTGCAGTCCTTTGAGACATTTGTGATTTGGGGCTATATAAATAAACATTGATTGATTGATTGATATTTAAATGTAATTGGAATCCTTAATTCAAAGGAATAAAGTAGCTATCTTTTGAGAATTAACTTGTATTTTCCAACAGAAAAAGGTGTAATTATGCCAGAATAAGGTCATAATCTGTCAGATGACTGACAATAAGACCTGGTCCCTACACACCGGAGCTCTTGTAAAAAGAGCTCAGCAGCGCATGCACTTTTTGCCTGGGACGAAAAGAGCACAGCTCCCTCCCCCCGTTCTCAGCACTATAGAGAGCACCTGCATCTCTGTCTGGACTGGAGCCTGCAGGGCCTCACGCTGGAAGTCTCTGAGGAGAGTGGGGAGGACGGCGGAAAAGGTCATCATTCCTCTTATCCAGGAGATGGCAAAAAAGCCGCTGCCTGACCAGGGCTCAGAAAATCTGTAGAGACTCCTCTCAACCCCACCATGGACTGTTTTCACTGCTGGACTCTAGAAAGAGGTTCCACAGCCTCTGTAGCAGAACCTAAAGGTTGTGTGACAGCTTCTTCTTTCAGGCTCTAAGACTCTTGAACGTATCATAATAATCCCCTCAATTCCCCCAAAATGGATGAAGTGGCTGGACTATAATAAACACAATATAACATACATCCATAAACATTGATTATATTTATCTGTACAATAATCTATTTATTTATATCTGCACCTTATTGCTCTTTTATCCTGCACTACAAGCAGCTAATGCAACATTTTGTTCTTAATTGTACTGTAAAGTTCACATTTGAATGACAATAAAAGGAAGACAAAGTCTCTAATTTTATTGAGAAAAATTACAAATCTTTAAAAACAAAAGTTGTGATTATTTTAAAGTAAATAAGGATGCAAATCAGAACCGCATGTCATATTTTGCAGAGAAAAATATTTTCCTTATTAAAATACCTTCTTTTCTTCTTCTTCTTGAAAAACAAAAATATTTTCAGAGAAAAAATGTTTAAAGATTATAACAACATTTGTATGGGGGGAAGTTGCTATTTGCCTTGAAAAAGTAATTTTTCAACAGTAAAGTTGTACTATTTTTGAAAAAAAAAAAAAGTTTAACATAAAAATCAAGTAGTCATTTTACAAGAGAAAATATACAAAAAAGGGAATATTAGAGCTACTCTTAAGACCAATAGATAACTTTTTACCTGCATTGTAGCCACGTCATGGATGGCAGTGAATTTCCTTCAGCTCAACCAAGACAAAACTGGTTTTAGTTAAAGGTTCTGAAAGCCAGAGGGAGAAAGTTTTACTGAAATGACAAGATTTTTCAAGCAACAGTCCATAAAAAATCTGGGCGTGATATTTGACTCCCAGCTGACGTTTGTCCCACGTGTTCAAAATATTACAATTTTTTTTTTTTTTTTTTATCTTAAGAAGATAACCAGAGTCTGCCTGTTTCTCTCCAAGGATTTTATTTCCTGTCCTTTAGACCAGAGGTCTCCAACCACTGGTCCGAGGACCGGTACTGCTCCATGACACATTTGCCACCAGGCCTCAAAGAAAGATGAAATAATTAAAATAACTTTCAAAAACTGCATTTTCACCTTCTTATCTTTGGCCTGTCCCACTAGAAACCCCATTTAGCTGGTTTATACATGTATAATAAATCTCCTCGTAGGAGTTGTTGTAACTTTGTGACATGCTACAATGCACATTCGTCAACATACACGTGACAAAGGCTGATTTCCATCTACATCTCATTGCAAAGAAACAAGCTCCCAACAATTTCAGGTTAAAGTCACTTGTATTATTCACGCACATATTTTTGCTGGATTTATCTGCCACAAGTGAAAAATAATGCCGACATTAAACCGAACCGTGGTGCAAAAAAGTTAGGGACCACAGCTTTATATTACAAACATACTTTTATATTTTTAATGGTGTTAACACTAGTTCTTCTCCAGTGTGGATGCCTCAAGGTGTCATTTTTCCTCAAATCCTCAGTGCAATGTTTTGTTTTGTCATTGCCAATAGTGCTGCGCGCGTGTGTGTGTAGGGCGTGTTTTTTTTCTATTCTTCTAATCTTTTTTTGTCTATTTTGTTCTGTGGAGCACTTTGTGTTTGCCACTTGCCGTGTACGAAAGGTGCTAATAAATACAGTTTAAGAGAACAAATATTGTAGCGAAGTGCAAAAACAAGGTTGTGTGTAGTTGGCGTACAAGAGAAAGAAAGAAGCAGTATTTTAAAAGAATAAAAAAGAGCAGTAGTGTACAACAACTACTTTTAAAAAGAAAATGGATGGAACGAGTGCTGTAGTAATGAGTACTTATCACTTCAGTAGTTAGTCACAAGGATTGATCCACCTGGAGGGATAGATACAACATGAGTTTATTACAAATATACTTCATGGCGGCAAACAGGAAGTCAGGAAGAAAAACACCCAGCAAACGTTCTCTAGAAACAAAAGACTTTAATGTGCAGATGCAAATCAGTGTCTGCATGCCAACATCTCACTGAAGGCCTGTGTGTGGGCGCCCCCTGGTGGTCACTTCTCGATGAGGGAGTCCAGCTGCTCCTGCAGCGAGGCCAGCTAAGGACACAGCAGGTGTCACTCACAACATGATCAGCAACAATTCGGGTGGTGGTCTTACCTGCTCCATCTCCCGCTCCTCCTGCTGAATGATCTCATTCAAACACGCCTCGAATCGGTTCTGCCAGACATGAAAGAAACATTTGTTTGAAAGCACCTCACGCCTCCTTTGCTTGTGCTATCTTGGCTCTGACAGAAAGGCCACTTGGCATGCCGGTCAGAGACGGCTGACCTTCTCCGAGCGACCGTGACAGTAACCATCGGCGACGGCACGCTAAATGGCACGGCCGCGCCCCGCTCCTTCCTGGAATCAGCTTGGTGGCTTACAAATGTCCGACATGAGCGTTACATTCCACCATTTAACACAGGAAAATTGTGGCGAAATAGTCTGTTCCAGGGTCAAACTGTGGCCATCATAACGCCAGACAGTTTTTTGACACCTTAACATTGCACAATTTTGCTTTTCTTATACTTAGGAGCCAGGACACAGTTTATACTATGAACTTACTCTTGACTAACCATGTTGTACTGAGCAGCCAGGACGTACAGTATATTCCCATGTTATATTCAATTCATTAACAGTTTATATGGTTATTATCACATTTTCTCTTCTTTGCCATCCCTTTTTAATTTATATATATATATATATATATATATATATATATATATATATATATATATATATATATTTGACTACAGCGTCAAACATAGATAAAGTTAAATAAAGTAATCCCTGGTTCTGGACATGACCACGATACCTGAATTTCCGTAAAATGGGAATCATTAATTATAACTCAAATATTTTCATAGCTACAACATTTCAAAAACGGTTTATAACCTTCTAAGTACATAAAACATAAATAATATACTAGACATGTAATAACACTCTTGAGTTCCATTTACACTATTTTATTTTATATAGGAACCCTGCCTGAGGCTGAGCCAATCAGTGGCCACGATACTGAACAGCGGGCTCTGGTTGGTTCGGTTTGATATTTTTAGTTTATTTAGCCGTGGTTATGCTTGAAAATGCTGTGTAGAACAGTAGAATATACTTCAAAAAACGAATAATGCAATTTAATGAACCCATAATATTAGAAGTGTAATGTGGCGAGGTGCAACTGTACATTAAAGCAGCTGTCATGCACGATGACGGCTTGAAGTTAAGTTTTGTTTGACTTTCGAGTCAAATTTGGGTTGAACTCCAAAACTGTGCGGCTGTTGTTCAAATGGGTCTCTAACAGAGGTGGGGGAAATCATCAATTTTAGCAATTTAGGGCGGCATAGCTCGGTTGGTAGAGTGGCTGTGCCAGCAACTTGAGAGTTGCAGGTTCGATCCCCGCTTCCGCCATCCTAGATACTGCCGTTGTGTCCTTGGGCAAGACACTTTACCCACCTGCTCCCAGTGCCACCCACACTGGTTTAAATGTAACTTAGTTATTGGGTTTCACTATGTAATGCGCTTTGAGTCACTAGAGAAAAAGCGCTATATAAATATAATTCACTTCACATTCACTTCAATTCTATCATACAACTGATTAGTGAACGTCAATAATCAATGTATTTATTGTAAATAAAGTCATGCAGACGGTTGTAAAATGTGTCTGACTGCAGCGAGTCACCTCGCTGAGAGATCCAACCAATTCCTATATTTTAGGGTACTTATGTTCCAGTTTTGCCTGCATTTCCATTCATTTAAAAAATGTGATGGGAATTAATTTAACTGTTTATTATTACAAATGCACTGTTTTTTAAAAGTTGCAAGTGATAAACGCGTATTAAATTTAAAATTGCATCTAAATGCTTATATTGAAGATGCATAAATAATCCATTTTCAATCAAAGCGAATTGTGAGTTGCCCAAAGATTCCCACCTCTAGTATCTCACTAGGTAAACATTATTGGCTTTCACAGTTGCGGCTGTAGGCAACCTCCAGAACTATTTTTTTTACTAACTTCATATGTTGGCAATAGCTACTTTTTAAGCACCAAGCAGTTTTAGCTACCTCTATATGCGCTTTAAAAGAGCAGAATTTTACAAGAAAAAAATTTGCATTTTTGCAAAAAAAGAATACATAGCTTTGAAGAAAAACATATGCAAAATCACATTGAACAAATCTAGAAAAATAGAATGTTTCTTTCAATAAAAAACGGTGAGACACAAAAATAAACTAGTCATTTTACAATAGCAACTATACAAAAAAGGAATATTGGGGCCACTTTAAAAAAAAAAACTAAAATTGTCTGAACTTGTATTTATATTTTTGTAATTTAAAGAGTGGGACTTAAATAATAAAAAAGGTACTATACAAACCACACGGAGTAAAAAAGAAGTTAAAAAAAATAATTATCCAAAAATCTAGTTTTTTTTAAGAGCAAACTGTTAAAATGTAATTAGAATTAAGTGTTTTTTTTTCAAAGGAATAAAGTAGTTATTTTTTGAGAATTAACAAAATTTTACAAGAATATGGTCATATTTAATTGAGAAAAAAATACTAATCTTTAAAAACAAAAGGTGAGATTCTATAAAAAAAATGTTAATCATAACAGCAGGTGCATAATTTTCAGAGAAAAAATATTTTGTGGATGAAATACCTTTTTTTCCTTCTTGAAAAAATACATATATTTCCTTCCAGAGAAAAAGGTTTAAAGCTTATAAGAAAAAAATAAATAAGGGGAGGGGGAGTTGCATTGAAAAAAGTAAATGTTCAACAGTATGGTTGTGCTTTTTTTAAGGGAAAAAAGACAGGAAAAAAAGAGTTTCTACTTAGCGGTCAACTTATCAGTGGCATTAATGCTGACTGAGCGGTGGTATTGCTGTGTCACACTTGTCAACTACTGACCATATGCTTACATGTTATCATGCGCTCCAAATAATTATTAATATAAGAAAAATATGTGTATTATTATCGTCAAAACAGAGCAGACCGGTGATTAGATATTGAATTGAAACTAAGAAGTGTTGAGTTTAGTGGCTTGTTATCGTTTCCCCAGGACTGTTGATGAAGACTTTGGCCTCCAAGCTTTTGTTTTCAGACCACCTCTTAGAATGTACGTCTTAATGTCTGTGTGTGTGTGTGCGTGTGCTCACTTTGAGGGCCTGGTTCTCCACTTTCATGATGAGCTCTTCCTGCTGTTTCTTTCGGGCGCGTGTCTCCTGCAGCTTAGCCTTGACGCTGTTGATCTGCACCTGGTACTCCATCACTGCGAGGGGACAGCCAGGCACATTTAGGTGGAGGCGAGAAGAGATGACGGTCATTTTCACATCATTTACAGTCAGGGCCGCCGGGATGTCACAAATGTCGCTTAATGGGGACAACAAATCCATTTGAAAAAGGAGGTGAGGCGGCAGGTTGAAGCACTAAAAGGACAGCTAAATGAGGCTGCTCCCACAGAGTGGACATTAAATGAGGGCCCACTACCTCACACACCTGCACTACACTTCATAACTAATAGGCAGCTGTAAACACTGCTGCCTTTTACTGAGAGTAGAGAAGTTCATTGGTTTGTTGCCCGACACTTTCTACAAAAGCGTGTCAGGACCAAAAACATTGCAATATGACACAAATGAAAGTGGCGGTCGAAATTCACAATCATACATTACTGTAAAATTCTATCTTATTTAAATAGTAGTTAAGGGTGCAACAACTAATTGTTTAAAACAGAAGTGTCTAAACTAACCGCCGTCTTCAATTTGGCCAGTGAGATGGCACAAGTTCAGCAAACAATTTGAATGGGAGCTGTGTACCCATATCATATATACATTTCTAGTGGTCTGATTGCTGTCATTATGTCACTATCAGGGGGCAGATGGAAGGACCTCTGCCATCATTTTGTACTTACAAGTCTTCGATGGACAGCACTTACTTATATGACCCTGTCCACTTACTTATATGACCCTGTCCAAACAACCTTCCCTAGTCAAGGTGCAGAAAAAAAAAACAGTACAAAAATTCAATGAAACCGGTCATACATAACACAACCTGTATGTTAATAATATATATATATTACATATATACACACACACACACATATACATATATATGTACATATATGTACAGTGGGGCCAAAAAGTATTTAGTCAGCCACCGGTTGTGCAAGTTCTCCCACTTAAAATGATGACAGAGGTCTGTCTTTTTCATCATAGGTACACTGCAACTGTGAGAGACAGAATGTGAAAAAAAAATCCAGGAATTTACATTGTAGGAATTTTGAAGAATTTATTTGTAAATGATGGTAGAAAATAAGTATTTGGTCAATCATTCAAAGCTCTCACTGATGGAAGGAGGTTTTGGCTGAAAATCTCACGATACATGGCCCCATTCATTCTTTCCTTAACACGGATCAATCGTCCTGTACCCTTAGCAGAAAAACAGCCCCAAAGCATGATGTTTCCACCCCCATGCTTTACAGTAGGAATGGTGTTCTTGGGATGCAACTCAGTATTTTTTTTCATCCAAACACCACGAGTTGAGTTTATACCAAAAAGTTCTATTTTGGTTTCATCTGACCACATGACATTCTCCCAATCCTCTGCTGTATCATCCATGTATCCATTTTGGTATAAACTCAATTTGTCGTATGTGACTCCCAGTGTGCCAGCCGGCCAGCGACGGGAACCCCGCCCGTGCCACCCGGTAGAGCCAGCAGCAGGCCGCAGACAGATGCGACCGGCAGAGGACAGGGCACGAGAAAAGCGGCGTCCGCCAGACCCCAAGCCAGCGGGAGACCTCCGCCCACATGGGCAAAAAGGCGGGACGCACCGCACGAAGGGACCCAGAGACTCCCTGCAACCGGAGGGGAAGACCGCCCCCGCCCCACCAGTACCCGGACCCCCACGAGCCCACCCCCCAGCCCCGGAGAGCACGGCGCGGTCCACACCAGGCCACCCCACCCGAGTCGGCCGCCATAGGACCACTCAGTGCAGGGCCGCGGGAACCACCCACCCCACCCGCAGGGACCCCAACCATTGAGATGGAACAACCAGCAACCGCCCTGTCAAGGACCCCCCCTGAGGGAGGGGGAAAAAAATAAAAAAAACATCATAATTAATATATGAAAAAATAAATAAATTATTATATATATGTATATATATGTATGTATATATATATGAATATATATATACATACATACATATGTATACACACATACATACATACATGCATATATACATATATGTATATATACACAAACATACATACATACACATACATACATATACGTATACATATATACACATACATATATATATATATATATATATATATGTATATATATATATATATACATACATATACACATGTATACACACATACATGCATATATACATATATGTATATATACACACACATACATACATACACATACGTATACATATATATATATATATATATACATACATATATATACACATACATTTCTATTATTTTTGAAAATGGCCCTTTTTTTTACCCTAATACACCCTCCCGTCATCTCCTCTTCCAGTGAGTTTGTTTCCAGGGAAATGTTCCCCTTTTGTTTGTAACATGCACCAAATAAAGCATTGCTATGTCATCAATGCATTACGATCATCAATTTTCTACCGCTTGTCCCTTTAATACTAATTCAACATCTTGCAGGATTGCCAAACTTCAAATCTGCTGGACCAGCTGAACCTGGGACACATGTGGCCAGAGTGGGCGTGTTTTGATGAGCTGACCCACAGCTGCCGTGTGATTGCAACACCTGTCAGTGCTGCTTCTCTGCTGGTCTCCTGCACTTCATTTAGGCCAAAGTCAGCCTGCACATTTCAGGGTGATGTCTGACCTAGAAAACTCGTCCTTGATTTCAAAGACCAGACACCTGCCTCGGTGGTTTTTAGTGTGTGTGTGAGGTCAAGCTGTGCTCTCCAACATGAAACAACTCCCCTCTTACCTATTTGGTTGTTTCTGTCCAATTCGTGCTGCGCAGGATCGGACTCATCCAGCTTGTCTTGGGCCAGATCGTCTTCCGTGTCCATGATATTTAGGTCCTCATCCTCGTGGCGGTCAGCTTCGTCCTCCTCGTCCTCGCTGGAGCTGCTGATATCGTTGAAGATCTCCCTCAGCTCGTCACGTTGGGCTGTAAAGAGTTATCATCCGTGACTGGGATTGTATACCAACGGTCAATAATAACCTTGATTGCCAAGGTTATTATTTACTTTCGTGTTCAAATGCTTCCATGACTTTATAAGGCGAGCTAATAAAAACCTAATCTGTTGGTCCGTCTTAACTACTACACTAGCAATCCTATCACAGTTAGTGTTAAAAGGCTTTTTATTTGGGGGTGTGCATCACTTACTGGAGGATCCGTGACCCATCTTGTGCCCTGAGGTGCCTGGTGATGAGTCCAGGTTGCCCAGAGAGCCGTGCTGGTCTACGTCCTTTGAGTCCTCCTCAGCTATTATTTCCCACCCTGAGCATTACGAGTCAAGTCAAGGCATAAGAAAATTGAAAAACACCTCAAATGTTTTCTCCCAAGAAGACAAAGTCCTCAAAGACTCCTTCCGGGGTCTAGAGCCGCATTGGCGCGGCCGTAGTGGCTCCCTGGTGCATTTTCAGAAATGGAAAAAGATGGTGGAAAAAATATATTTGTTTGAATATGGTTTGTTTAGGGGGACAAACATGACACAAACCTACCTAATTGTTAGAAATCCCACTGTTTATATTCAACTTGCTTCGCTGATGACAGTATTTGGCAAGCACCACTATGTCCTACTATTTCCCGCAATCCTTGAACTCACCGTAGTTTGTTTACATGTGTAACTTTCTCCCACACTGCCACAGAAAGACATGTTTTATGCCACTTGTTCGTTGTCTCCTTTTGTCCACTAAATGTTTTATGCTGTGCGTGAATGTACAAAGGTGAGCTTTGTTGATTTTATTGACTTGTTGGAGTCTTAACCAGGCATATTTGGTCACTGCATGAGTGCAAGCTAATCCATGCTAACATGCTACGTAGGATAGCTGTATGTACATAATGCATCATTAGTAGCTATATTTGAGCTTGATCTATGTCCTCTGTGTATTCAATGTATAACTGCATGTCTCATGACACATTATCTATATGTCAAATTGGCTGCATGGATAAGCACGCCTTTGTGGGCATAGCTTGGCTCCAAGTTCCACATTTATTGTCAAGTCACGCCGACCTCACTCTCTCGGCTTCCGTCTGCTTCAATGTTTCTCCCTTTCTTCGTGCTCGCTTCTAAAACCAGCAGTTAATCCTACGTATATTCAGCTTCCAAAAAACAAGGTTGTGAATCCTAATTTGTCCAAAAATAGTCATCATCATCATCTATTACCAAGTCTGCCATGACACACAAGCCTTTTGTAGCCGGAAGTAGGAACACACATTAGTTGCCCTTAGTCTGTTGCTATCGGAACAGAAATCGTTGCACTGAGGAAATATGTTTCGGTCTTGCTTAAAATAACCAAAATACGGTAAATACTGTACATATAACATATTGGTATGAAGGTGTCTGTTACTACATTACAATACAACTTTAACATTTGACAACCAAATAATAAAACAAGGTGACTCTGTAAAAAATCTGGTTATTATCTTCGACCCAACTCTCTCCTTTGAGCCACACATTAAAAGCGTTACTAAAACGGCCTTCTTTCATCTCCGTAATATCACTAAAATTCGCTCTATTTTGTCCACTAAAGACGCCGAGATCATTATCCATGCATTTGTTACGTCTCGTCTCGATTACTGCAACGTATTATTTTCGGGTCTCCCCATGTCTAGCATTAAAAGATTACAGTTGGTACAAAATGCGGCTGCTAGACTTTTGACAAGAACAAGAAAGTTTGATCACATTACGCCTGTACTGGCTCACCTGCACTGGCTTCCTGTGCACTTAAGATGTGACTTTAAGGTTTTACTACTTACGTATAAAATACTACACGGTCTAGCTCCAGTCTATCTTGCCGATTGTATTGTACCATATGTCCCGGCAAGAAATCTGCGTTCAAAAGACTCCGGCTTATTAGTGATTCCTAGAGGCCAAAAAAAGTCTGCGGGCTATAGAGCGTTTTCCGTTCGGGCTCCAGTACTCTGGAATGCCCTCCCGGTAACAGTTCGAGATGCTACCTCAGTAGAAGCATTTAAGTCTCACCTTAAAACTCATCTGTATACTCTAGCCTTTAAATAAATCTCCTTTTAAGACCAGTTGATCTGCCGCTTCTTTTCTTTCTCCTATGTCCCCCCCTCCCTTGTGGAGGGGGTCCGGTCCGATGACCATGGATGAAGTACTGGCTGTCCAGAGTCGAGACCCAGGATGGACCGCTCGTCGGGACCCAGGATGGACCGCTCGCCTGTATCGGTTGGGGACATCTCTACGCTGCTGATCCGCCTCCGCTTGAGATGGTCTCCTGTGGACGGGACTCTCGCTGCTGTCTTGGATCCGCTTGAACTGAACTCTCGCGGCTGTGTTGGAGCCACTATGGATTGAACTTTCACAGTATCATGTTAGACCCGCTCGACGTCCATTGCTTTCGGTCCCCTAGAGGGGGGGTTGCCCACATCTGAGGTCCTCTCCAAGGTTTCTCATAGTCAGCATTGTCACTGGCGTCCCACTGGATGTGAATTCTCCCTGCCCACTGGGTGTGAGTTTTCCTTGCCCTTTTGTGGGTTCTTCCGAGGATGTTGTAGTCGTAATGATTTGTGTAGTCCTTTGAGACATCGGTGATTTGGGGCTATATAAATAAACAAAGAAGATATGTACTGGCAGTGTGTATATTGTACATATTACATTTTGTTATGAAGTTGTCTATTACTACAATATATATGTACTTGCAGTGTGTTTACTGTACATATTACATTTTGTTATGAAGGTGTCTGTTATTACATTTTATATGTACTTGCAGTGTGTATATTGTACATATTACATATTGTTGTGAAGGTGTCTGTTACTATATTATATATGTACTGGCAGTGTGTATATTGTACATATTACATTTTGTTATGAAGTTGTCTATTACTACAATATATATATACTTGCAGTGTGTATATTGTACATATTACATATTAAGATAAGTTAAAGTACCAATGACTGTCACACACACACTAGGTGTGGTGAAATAATTCTCTGGTTTTGACCCATCACCCTTGATCATTGATATGAAGGAGTTTGTTATTACATTATATATATACTTGCAGTGTGTATATCGTACATATTACATATTCTTATGAACGTGTTTTTTACTATACCTATATATATATATATATATATATATATATATATATATATATATATGTGAATATATATATATGTGAATATATAGACACTTGAGGCGTGTATATAAAATGGAGGGTTTTGAAGTTGTTTTAGCAGGCTTGCAAGCGTTTATCATCATTACAATCCCCCCCCAAAAAAAGATGTTTTCATTTCATTCATAAGGATGTAAAGGCCTTGACGGCAAGGAAGTCATGCGAGGGAATGAAAGTCAAGTGCGGGTGGGCGTGTGAATGTGTCCCTCAAGAACGGACCGCCAGTAAAGTCTATAAATTAGCCACTTTATCGTATAAAGCACAAGGTTCGAAGTGTGGAAAAAAGCTAGCGGTTTATAGGACGACAAATTACAGTGATCTTTTTTTAATTTAATTTGACCCCCTTAAAACGGAACTGCCCTTTTGTTGGAATTTTTCCTATGGTTCACAATCATTATGACGACAGATGTATTTTTCAATGCCTTCTAAATAGTACAAAAATGTAATCAAAAGTCTGTTTACAATGGAGCCTATAGACGCCGCGCTATTCTGCCTATAATACCTCCTGATTTCGAGGTTCAGCCATCGGGTGTAGCCTCCTCTCCAGTACACCCGATTAGACCTTACCGGGAAGACTGAGGAGTTTGATCCCACAATAGTTTGAACACACCCTCCGGTTCCCCTTCTTAAAGAGAGGAACCACCACCCCAGAGGCAGCGCCCCCGTGTTTACTCAATGCTGCAAAGTCTTTTCAACCAAGACAGCCCCCCAGCATCCAGAGTCTTAAGGAACTCTGGGCGGATCTCATCCGTCCCTGGGGCCCTGCCACCGAGGAACTTCTTAAGCAGAAATAGGAGAGTCCACCACAGATTCCCCAGACACTGCTTCCTCAAAGGAAGACGTGTAGGTGGGATTGAGGAGGTCTTCGAAGTATTCCCTCCTGAGTGGAGGTCAGCAACACACCATCCCCACCATACACGGTGTTGACAGTGCTCTGCTTCCCCCTCCTGAGTAGGAGGTCAGCAACACACCATCCCCACCATACACGGTGTTGACAGTGCTCTGCTTCCCCCTCTTGAGGCGACGGATGGTGGTTTAGAATTATCTATAAATTGTTTTCCATGGCTTTGCAAATAGGACTCGTTCAGCTTGACGGCATCTTTCCTAATGACTGTGAACGATAGGGAAAATTCCCTAAAAAAGTGGATGTGTTTTGATGAGATAATGTCACAGGTTTAAATTAGAAAAACAACTTATGTTATGCAAATCATTTCATCAAAGACTACTTTTACACTGCAGCCCAAATCAGATTTTTTTGGACATCTAATTTTTTTCCATCTGACTGTTTACACAGCAAGTAAAATGTGATTTTTATCGGACTCCAGTGTAAACGCACACAGCCCCGAATGTGGCCCCAACGTGGCCTCGACATCACTTGCATGCGCACTTTGATGGAGTGAAAACAAAGGAAGTTGACCGGGAGGATGTTGCTAATACTACAAAATTAAATAAAAGTCGCCACACCTTAGAACATTTTGTTTTTTCGGTAAAAGTAAATAAAAGTAATGTAATGTGTGCATGAATGTATATAGTGTAAAATATTGGGAGGGTTGTCATCTTTTTATAAACAATGGCTATTTCTTCACAATCAAAATATATATGTACAGTTGTGGTCAAAAGTGTAGGTACACTTGTAAAGAACATGATGTCATGGCTGTCTTGACTTTCCAATCATTTCTACAACTCTTATTTTTTTGTGATGTAGTGATTAGAGCACAGACTTGTTGTTCCCAAAAAACATTCCTGAAGTTTGCTTCTTTTATGAATTTATTGTGACTCTACTGAAAATGTGAGCAATCAAAAGTATACGTACAGCAATGTTCATATTTGCTTACATGTCCCTTGGCAAGTTTCACTGCAATAAGGCGCTTTTGGTAGCCATCCACAAGCTTCTTCTTATATTGTTCACCGCTCCTCTTGACAAAATTGCTGCAGTTCAGCTAAACGTGTTGGACTTGTTTCTTCAGCATTGTCCACACAGTTAAGTCAGGACTTTGGGAAGGCCATTCTAAAACCTTCATTCGAGTCTGATTTAGCCATTCCTTGACCACTTTTGAGGTGTGTTTGGGGTCATTGTCCTGTTGGAACACCCAACTGTGCCCAAGACCCAACCTCCCCCCTGATGATTTTAGCTTGTCCTGAACAATTTGGAGCTAATCCTCCTTTTTCATTGTCCCATTTAAAGCAGCAGTTCCATTGGCAGCAAAACAGGCCCAGAGCATAACACTACCACCACCATGCTTGACGGTAGGCCTGGTGTTACTGGGATTAAAGGCCTCATCTATTCTCCTCCAAACATAATGCTGGATATTGTGGCCAAATAGCTCCATTTTTGTTTCATCTGACCACAGAACTTTCCTCCAGAATGTCTTATCTTTGTCCATGTGATGTCAGATGAAACAAAAATGGAGCCACAATACGCAGCAATATGTTTGGAGGAGAAAAGGCAAGGCCTTTAATCCTAGGACCACCGCTTCCCAAAGTCCTTACTTAAATGCTGAAGAAACAAGTCCATGTCAGAAAAGCAACACATTTAGCTGAACTGCAGCAATTTTGTGGTGAAAAATGTAAGCATAAGCTTGTGGATGGCTACCAAAATCACCTTATTGCAGTGAAACTTGCCAAGGGACATGTAAGCAAATATTAACATTGCTGTACGTAGACTTTTGATTGCTCACATTTTCAGTAGAGCCATAATAAATTCATAAAAGAAGCAAACTTCATGAATGTTTTTGTGACCAACAAGTATGTGCTCCAATCACTACATCACAAAAAAATAAGTTGTAGAAATGATTGGAAAACTCAAGATAGTGTATGTAAACTTTTGACCACGACTGTATATATTATATAGAGACTATTATTTGTGCACTATTGACAAGTGATGCACTGAAAATGTGGTCTTCTTAAATAGACTTTCCTTACCAAAACCGGATGTTGTGATGAAATATCAATTCTCACTGATGACTGTGTCTTTTAGGTGCACACCAATGACGTCATCACCCGAAGTTGACGAAAAAGTCACAGTCAGGCCACATTGTGTTCAAACTGACGTTACATTTGAAAAAGTCACAT
This sequence comes from Nerophis ophidion, assembly GCF_033978795.1. Taxonomy (NCBI): domain Eukaryota; kingdom Metazoa; phylum Chordata; class Actinopteri; order Syngnathiformes; family Syngnathidae; genus Nerophis; species Nerophis ophidion. The sequence goes on from NC_084615.1 coordinate 11,104,589, forward strand.
TCAGGCCACATTGTGTTTGGACTGACATCACATTTGAAAAGATCAGATTCCAATCGGATACAGGATCAACTCCTGATGTGGTCTGAATTTGATGCGAAAAGATTAGATTTGAAGCACTTTGGAGAGTTTGGACTGGCAACAAACATCGGATCTGTGTCACTCGAGGGCAAAAAAATCAGAATGGGTGATCAGTGTAAACGCCAAAAAGCCTTCAAGCTAGCTTTCCCATGTTTGCCACTGGAGTCAAACCAGGTGAGATGGCACCCGCTTGGACAATCGGCCTGACTAAAGACAAGATGCTCCGTGACGCGGCACACGAGCAAGTTTGTTTCCTTCTTTGCCGTCTGTGCCCACACGGACATGTGCAAGGATACGAACGCTGACAGCTTCAGCGTCTGTGCTCAGCAATCGCTTCACCTCTTTTTCCACGTCGGGAGACTCAATGTACTGGAAGAGAGAGAGAGAGAGAGGAGGGGGTTACTTGAGGGGTCGGGCCATCCCTCCTCCTCGCTTGGAGCGGCTGGCTGTGAGCCAGCCAGCACATTAGCGATTAAAAAGAGAAGGATCGATACCAGTCAACTCCGCACCTTCTGTATAATTTATTCAAAAGTTGAAGTGGAGCGCTCAAAGCACGCACTCTTTCACTATGAAAGACGCAGGAGTGAAATTGCTTTTCTTTTTTTTGCCTTTGGGACAAACAAAGATGGAAAGGCTTATTTATATGTAAATGTGGAGTTGACTAGAAGAAATGTAAACGTCTGCTTGGGTAATAGCCGCAGGAGATGGACGAGGACAAATGCAAAAACGCCCAAACCTTCTTTTTGGCAGTCTTGCGAAACCGCCTCTTGCGAGTGTTCTTGAGGGGACAGGTGACTGAGGAGCACAACATCATTAGTGCGGCCAAATTCAACTTTGCCAGGATTTAAGATTGATCCGTCAACTTACTGCCGTGGTTCCAAATGAATTTCTTGTCCTTGTCTTTGTCCTTCTTCTTGGTTTTGGGATCTGTGCCAGTGGGCTCCTCCAGAGGAGGGTAGAGGTCTCCATCTAGTGTGCACACCAGCATCTGAGCAGCATAGAGGCAGACAGTCACTCAACAACATATTTCACACTTCAAGCCCGAGGCCGCAGTACCTGGCAGATGTCCGCTGTCTTATATAAAGTCTTCTTGTCCACGGTTTTCAGGGACTCAATGATACAGGGCAGATCCACCAGTTTGCAGGCCAGTGGGACACGGTCCACTCTCACGATGCCATGGCGACCGTCGGCTGTCAATTGATGTAAAAGAAGGTCAAACATTTTCATTTAAAAGGGGGATAAAATGCAGCCTGACCAATGGTAATATTTCATTTAACATATATTATGACAGGGGTGTCCAAAGTGCGGCCAGCAGATAATTTTTTAACGGCCCCACGGCACATTTTAAAAATACTATGGAAAAAATTTAAAACATAAAAAGTGGTATAAAAGAGCAAACAGGGGAAATGTAACAAGAACATGTTGCAATGTTTACTCTAATAACACAAAGTTGCCATGCAGGCTGTTTATTTCTTTTAAAAAAAAATTGTGAATCAAAATCAATTATAAATTATTGACCAATTCAAGGATACAATTACATCACATTAAATATTCCACTTTGAGATATTTTGGGGGGCAAATGTTGGATATTTTGTGTTTGCCATATAAAAAACCGAGATGTTATTTTTTTTTTTAAATGGCCTAAAACTAACAAACAAAAAACATAAACAAAAAAAAACCTTATAATTGACGGATAGATCTGAAGTTGATCTTGAGACCATTGTGTTAAAAGTAAACAGTAAAAAAAAAAAAACAACTATCATTTATTTTTTAACACTTTAATAAGTAGGACCCTTTTGGATCAGTGTGTTTTGTTTTTAAGTGTCATTGCACAAAAAATAATAGTGAATTAAAATCAATGGGGTTATGACTTGTTGACCTTTTTACGGCTCCAATTTTTATTTAATCTCAAACATTCTACTTGGGTGAAAATACTGCAAAACATGGTTTTCTTTGACAAAAAGAGCATGCAACTTAAATCTTTAAAAACGTCATATTGACAGATAGACCTAATGTTGATCTCGAGATTTAAAACTTGAATGATAATAAAAATAATAATACTGAATAAAGACACATTTTCAACATTTTATTTTTACCAAAACCCTTTGGGGTCCCCCCAGTGGAGGCCCAAATGTATATTTTTTTATACATACGTTGTATTTGTTTTTAAAATAAATGGCCCACGTTTGCTTTGATTATTCAGTGTGCGTCCCTCAGTGGAAAAAGTTTGGACACCCTTGTATTATGAGGTCAAAAATATGCTTTTAAATTTGTCCACAACTTCGTAAATGTAAATCTAGGGTTGTCAAAAAAATCGTATTCTTGAATGAATCACAAATTTATTTGTAACGATTCTTGATTATAATGATTTATTTATTTTTATCTGTCCTATAAGCCACTGCCAAATTATATAGTAGATGTAGATGATCCATGTCTGCTGTACAAATTGACTTGAGAAAAGAGAAGTGTTGGATACTTCTCTTGTTATCTTATTTGTATTTGACTTTTGGGGTAGAATTTTATTCAACAAAACGAGTTTTCTTTGAAATAATACAAACAATTATAAGAGATATTTGTATATTTTATAAAGGAATGTAATTAATTATAGAGCGGGCACCCAATGTTATTGAAAAAGTACTGAATTTGAATTAAGAATGGTTTTGAATAGAGAATCGATTCAGAATCAAATCAATACCCCTAAGGATCGAATCGTGTGTTGCCCGCAACCCTAGGAAATGCTGTCATTTATACAATTACTTTTGGGCATGTTTTGATTTTTTGGGTACTCAAAGGAAGGTTTTAATGGGAAAAGAATGTGAGCAGTCAAAATGAATAATTTGATGATATTTGTGGTTAACTTATTTTTACACCTGCATGACCAATGGTAATGGTTATGGTGTTTGTTTATTTTGAACACAATTACAATATGATACATAAAATATTTCCTTTTCATCATTACAGCATATTTGAAAAGGAATAGATGGTAGCAGAGTTTATTTAAACATCTCCCTTTTTGTATCAAAACACATTCTAACATGTGTTTGTACTCAACTAGGGACAAAACAGTGAATAAACTAATTTGTAAATAAATACACAAATGAGCGGATAAATAATTAAGTAAATACGCGATGAATAAAGTGATCATAAATGAATAGTGAAGTCATTTATGGTTGACATTATAAGATGAATAAGAATATATTTTGATAAGGTTCAAGATATTTTATCAGGATTCTTTTCTTTTCGAACACGTTGAGTTTGAACATCCTCTTTATTAACTGGATCATATTAGTACTTTGATTTAATAGTTTAATCCATTCCATAATTTAATCCATTCATACCAGTTCATGCATACAAATGTTTTTAATTGGATTTTTCTCCAAAGTCATATTGCTCGTCTTTTTTTGAGGAAGAATTGTTGTACATTCTTACGCACTTTGCTATTGCACCAAATCATTACATTTTAATATTGTTTATTCAATAAATAGAGGGTTTGCAGGTTCTTTATATCCAACAGTATGCATTGTTCTAACTGAACTCTTTTCTAACACGGCTAATGAATAAAGTGTACTTTTGCAGTTATTTCCCCATATTTCCATATAGATGGTATGGTAACACAAGCAAGCTTTAGAGAATATGGAGTCATTTTCGGTCCAGAACATATTTAGTTCTATTCATTATTGATCTGTGTTTTGCCACTTTATGTTGCTTATTTTCTCCCCATAAAAGTGGTATACAACTTTTCAATTATTATTAAGAATAAATGTTTTAACTCAACGCTAAGAAAACGGAAATGCTGTTTATCGGTATTGCGAGACACCGACACATATTTAATAATACCACCTTAACATTTGACAACGAACAATTATACAACTATTTAATAATACCACCTTAACATGTAACAACCAAACAATTATACAACTATTTAATAATACCACCTTAACATCTGACAACCAAACAATTATACACCTATTTAATAATACCACCTTAACATGTGACAACCAAACAATTATATAACTATTTAATAATACCACCTTAACATTTGACAACCAACAATTATACAACTATTCAATAATACCACCTTAACATTTGACAACGAACAATTATACAACTATTTAATAATACCACCTTAACATGTGACAACCAAACAATTATACAACTATTTAATAATACCACCTTAACATTTGACAACCAACAATTATACACCTATTCAATAATACCACCTTAACAATTGACAACCAAACAATTATACAACTATTTAATAATACCACCTTAACATTTGACAACCAACAATTATACAACTATTTAATAATACCACCTTAACAATTGACAACCAAACAATTATACAACTATTTAATAATACCACCTTAACATGTGACAACCAAACAATTATACAACTATTTAATAATACCACCTTAACATTTGACAACCAAACAATTATACACCGATTTAATAATACCACCTTAACATTTGACAACGAACAATTATACAACTATTTAATAATACCACCTTAACATGTGACAACCAAACAATTAAACAACTATTTAATAATACCACCTTAACATTTGACAACCAAACAATTATACACCTATTTAATAATACCACCTTAACATGTGACAACCAAACAATTATACAACTATTTAATAATACCACCTTAACATTTGACAACCAAACAATTATACACCTATTCAATAATACCACCTTAACCTTTGACAACGAACAATTATACAACTATTTAATAATACCACCTTAACATTTGACAACCAAACAATTATACACCTATTTAATAATACCACCTTAACATTTGACAACCAAACAATTATACAACTATTTAATAATACCACCTTAACATGTGACAACCAAACAATTATACAACTATTTAATAATACCACCTTAACATTTGGCAACGAACAATTATACAACTATTTAATAATACCACCTTAACATGTGACAACCAAACAATTATACAACTATTTAATAATACCACCTTAACATGTGACAACCAAACAATTATACAACTATTTAATAATACCACCTTAACATTTGACAACGAACAATTATACAACTATTTAATAATACCACCTTAACATGTGACAACCAAACAATTATACAACTATTTAATAATACCACCTTAACATGTGACAACCAAACAATTATACAACTATTTAATAATACCACCTTAACATGTGACAACCAAACAATTATACAACTATTTAATAATACCACCTTAACATGTGACAACCAAACAATTATACAACTATTTAATAATACCACCTTAACATGTGACAACCAAACAATTATACACCTATTTAATAATACCACCTCGACATTTGACAACCAAACAATTACACAAGGCGACTTGGTAAAGAATGTGGGTATTATCTTCGACACAACTCTCTTGCTTGGGGACGGCGTGGCGAAGTTGGGAGAGTGACTGTGCCAGCAAACTGAGGGCTACTGGTTCAATCCCCACCTTCTACCATCCTAGTCCCGTCCGTTGTGTCCTTGGGCAAGACACTTCACCCTTGCTCCTGATGGGTCCTGGGGAGCGCCTTAAACTGCATGGCAGCTCCTGCCATCAGTGTGTGAATGTGTGTGTGAATGGGTAAAAGGTGAAGTAGTGTCAAAGCGCTTTGGGCTCCTTAAAAAGGGGTAGAAAAGCACTATACAAATACAACCCATTTACCATCTTGTTTGAGTCACACATTAAGAGTGTTACTAAAACGGCCTTCTTTCATCTTCGTAATAAAGCTAAAGCTCTCCTACGTGGAGAGGTTATTAGGTGACCACAGATGTCGCGCTAACTGTTCAAAGTCGGGGCCCAGGACGGACCACTCATCTGTGCATCAGTTGTGGACGTCTCTTTGCTGCCGACCTGTCTCTACTCAAGATGATCTCCCGCTGGTCTCACTATGGACTGGACTCTCACACTTTCAAGTAGATCCACTATGGATTGGACTCTCACACTATTATGTTAGATCCACTATGGACTGGACTCTCACACTATTAACTAGATCCCCTTTGGACTGGACTCTCACACTATTATGTTAGATCCACTATGGACTGGACTCTCACACTATTAAGTTAGATCCACTATGGACTGGACTGTCACACTATTAACTAGATCCACTATGGATTGGACTCTCACACTATTAACTAGATCCACTATGGACTGGACTCTCACACTATTATGTTAGATCCACTATGGACTGGACTCTCACACTATTATGTTAGATCCACTATGGACTGGACTCTCACACTATTATGTTAGATCCACTATGGACTGGACTCTCACACTATTAACTAGATCCACTATGGACTGGACTCTCACACTATTATGTTAGATCCACTATGGACTGGACTCTCACACTATTATGTTAGATCCACTATGGACTGGACTGTCACACTATTAACTAGATCCACTATGGATTGGACTCTCACACTATTATGTTAGATCCACTATGGACTGGACTCTCACACTATTATGTTAGATCCACTATGGACTGGACTGTCACACTATTAACAAGATCCACTATGGATTGGACTCTCACACTATTAACTAGATCCACTATGGACTGGACTCTCACACTATTAACTACATCCCCTATGGACTGGGCTGTCACACTATTAACTAGATCCCCTATGGACTGGACTCACACTATTATGTTAGATCCACTATGGACTGGACTCTCACACTATTATGTTAGATCCACTATGGACTGGACTCGCACTATTATGTTAGATCCACTATGGATTGGACTCTCACACTATTATGTTAGATCTACTATGGAGTGTACTCTCACACTATTAACTAGATCCACTATGGACTGGACTCTCACACTATTAACTAGATCCCCTATGGACTGGACTCTCACACTATTATGTTAGATCCACTATGGACTGGACTGTCACACTATTAACTAGATCCACTATGGATTGGACTCTCACACTATTATGTTAGATCCACTATGGATTGGACTCTCACACTATTATGTTAGATCCACTATGGACTGGACTCTCACACTATTATGTTAGATCCACTATGGACTGGACTGTCACACTATTAACTAGATCCACTATGGATTGGACTCTCACACTATTAACTAGATCCACTATGGACTGGACTCTCACACTATTAACTACATCCCCTATGGACTGGACTGTCACACTATTAACTAGATCCCCTATGGACTGGACTCACACTATTATGTTAGATCCACTATGGACTGGACTCTCACACTATTATGTTAGATCCACTATGGACTGGACTCGCACTATTATGTTAGATCCACTATGGATTGGACTCTCACACTATTATGTTAGATCTACTATGGAGTGTACTCTCACACTATTAACTGGATCCACTATGGACTGGACTCTCACACTATTATGTTAGATCCACTATGGACTGGACTGTCACACTATTAACTAGATCCACTATGGATTGGACTCTCACACTATTATGTTAGATCCACTATGGACTGGACTATCACACTATTATGTTAGATCCACTATGGACTGGACTCTCAATCTATTAACTACATCCCCTATGGACTGGACTCTCACACTATTATGTTAGATCCACTATGGACTGGACTCTCAATCTATTAACTAGATCCCCTATGGACTGGACTCTCACACTATTATGTTAGATCCACTATGGATTGGACTCTCACACTATTATGTTAGATCCCCAATGGACTGGACTCTCACTATTATGTTAGATCCACTATGGACTGGACTCTCACACTATTAACTAGATCCACTATGGACTGGACTCTCACACTATTAACTAGATCCACTATGGACTGGACTCTCACATTATTAACTACATCCCCTATGGACTGGACTCTCACACTATTATGTTAGATCCACTATGGACTGGACTCTCAATCCATTAACTAGATCCCCTATGGACTGGACTCTCACACTATTATGTTAGATCCACTATGGATTGGACTCTCACACTATTATGTTAGATCCCCTATGGACTAGACTCTCACACTATTATGTTAGATCCCCTATGGACTGGACTCTCACTATTATGTTAGATCCACTATGGACTGGACTCTCACACTATTATGTTAGATCCACTATGGACTGGACTCTCACTATTATGTTAGATCCACTATGGACTGGACTCTCACACTATTATGTTAGGTCCACTATGCACTGGACTCTCACACTATTATGTTAGATCCACTATGGACGGGACTTCTCACACTATTATGTTAGATCCACTATGGACTGGACTCTCACACTATTAAGTAGATCCACATCACATCCATTGCACCAGTCGCCCAGGAGGGGGTCCCCACATCTGCGGTCCCCTCCAAAGTTTGTTATTGTAGCCCATTGGGTTGACTTTTTTCTTGCCCTGATGTGGGATCTGAGCCACGGATGTTGTTGTGGCTTGTGCAGCCCTTTGAGACACTCAATATGACAATATCAGTGATTTAGGGCTATATAAATAATAATTGATTGATTGATACAACAATTACTGATGTAGTAACAGTTTTACCCTGGAACAAATCATTCATATGGAATAAAGTGAATTGATGTGTTTGGATTTTTGACACCTTTATTATGAAGGTGTCAAAAATCCAAACATCAATCCACGCAAGCACAGACATGATGTTCTTAGTTTTGAAAGTTTCACTTACATATATTAAAGCATACTAATGTGAACCAGACATGCTTTTTGATTTCTATTTGGCCAAATAAAGGGAGTGAGTGACCTACGGTGCAACTCAATGGTGAGTCTGTCCTTCATATTCATGCTACTCGACTGTGCAATCCTCCTAACTGTGGAGGCGTACTCCTGAAATGCAGAAGAACAACATTAATAAAACAAATACAAGTTTCAATCAGGGAATAAGCGGTAGGAAATGGATGGAAGTTTCAATCAGAGTCAATAAAGGATGACAATGGGAAACACACTTGCAGGTTCTCACCGTTGGCAGTCGCAGTACAAACTGATTCTCCAACTCGTAGGGAGCATCCTCCTTACTCTTGGAGCCAACTTTCCCAACTGCAAATCAATAATAACATTTTTATTTTCATTTAAAAAAAAGCAACATTGGCCTTTGTTTACAAAGCATTAGCAACACTAGCTTAGCGAGCGAGCTAACCATAGCTTAGCGAGCTAGCCAAATGGCAGTACCTTTCTGTTTTGATGTCATATCCCTTATTTGTAGTTTTGATGCAACCCCGGGAAGCTAAAGCTTTTAAATGACATTAAATACAACTTTTCACAGTAAAAGTATGTTTGCCAGGTCTGTGGAAACATTAACAGCGGTTTAAAGAGAGTCAAACATGGCTGGTCGCCACAGCTAATGCTGCGTTCAAGTGTTCCTCGGAAATGTAAGCAAACGGCTTGTTCAGAATTACTGGATGCGTGCACTCGTAAGGCAAACGCTATTTTGAAATGTTACATTTTAATTTTTTATATTAATGAGATATTTGTAGTTCAAAATGACATTCATAATTGCCGCATTCATCACGATATACTTTTTTTCTCCTAATGTTTATTTATACATTTCAACAATAACAAACAGATGAGAAAGGATGATAAAAATAGTTCAACAACAGTATAAAACATTACAAAAGATTATGAAAACAGTAAAAAAACAAAAAAACAGTGCCAAGAGGTTGTAAATTCAAAGTAACAAAAATAGAATACAAAAACACACACACATACACACATATATATATATATATATATATATATATATACATATATATATATATATATATATATATATATATAAAAGGATGATGAAAATAGTTCAACAACAGTATAAAACATTGCAAAAGATTATGAAAACAGTAAAAAAAAAAAAAAAAAAACAGCGCCAAGAGGTTGTAAATTCAAAGTAACAAAAATAGAATACAAAAACATATATATATATATATATATATATATATATATATATATATATATATATATATATATATATATATATATATATATATATATAATAAACCAGGTGCAAAGCCATAGGCTCATTCAGATTCATTAAATCACTTAAATTTGGAACACAGCATCATCCTTTTCACAGCTTTTTTGTTTAAAGAGGTAGAGAGTGTTTTAAAGTAAAGTTCTAAATCTTTTTTAAAGGCACAAAAGACAGGTCGGGTATTGAGAAACTTACATTTATGAATATAAAACTTAGCCAATAGAATAATGAGGTTGCAAAGGTAGAATTCCTTTTCAAATTTTTGTTCATACAGTGTAAAACCAAAAATCACATCTTCAAAGCAAAGCACTCATTTGTCACGAATATTGTGCAGGATGAAGCGACAGATGCCTGCCATAGTGATGGAGTGCCTTCACAAGTCCAAAACAAGTGGCTAACAGTCTCTGGATGCATGTTACAAAAGGTGCAGGTAACATAAGGTGTAATATGCATGTTACAAAACATGCAGGTAACATAAGGTGTAGTATGCATGGTAAAAAAGGTGCAGGTAACATAAGGTGTAGTATGCATGGTACAAAAGATGCAGGTAACATAAGGTGTAGTATGCATGGTGCAAAAGGTGCAGGTAACATAAGGTGTAGTATGCATGGTACAAAAGGTGCAGGTAACATAAGGTGTAGTATGCATGGTGCAAAAGGTGCAGGTAACATAAGGTGTAGTATGCATGGTACAAAAGGTGCAGCTAACATAAGGTGTAGTATGCATGGTGCAAAAGGTGCAGGTAACATAAGGTGTAATATGCATGTTACAAAAGGTGCAGGTAACATAAGGTGTAATATGCATGTTACAAAAGGTGCAGGTAACATAAGGTGTAATGTGCATGTTACAAAAGGTGCAGGTAACATAAGGTGTAATGTGCATGTTACAAAAGGTGCAGGGAAGATCAAAATCCTTCTCTTCTATCATCACGATAAACTTTTTCCGTACGCATTGAACGTCACGCGTGACGTCACGTCACGAACCCTTCCGAAAAATGTAGAAAGTAAAACATTAAAATGTCACTGTTTCGTAACGTTATGTGTACTGAAACATTTTGTTTTTTCGATTGGAACATTTTGTATTTCCATGCTTTGCCAGATACACATTCAAAATCGGACACTTGTTTTTTGTTTTTGTTTTTAAGCAATACATTCAAAGTACTTCCGGTTGAGAGGACGACAAAATAGGACACTTCAAAGTAAAACTCGTCGAGCCTATAATTGGCAAGAAAATGGCTTTGGACGCACATTTGTGTTTAAAATACTTGTGTGTGATTGTTTATATTTTATTTTTAAAACGTGAACATCCATGTTTCCCGCTTGTATGCAGTCTATCTTTAAACACAATTTGGTGGCGCTATTAAGTTGAAACGCACACTTCCCACAATTGTCCTTCCGGGTGCAAATTGATTCCGCTGTTGCTGTCGTTTCCTGCTCGTCTGGCCAGTTGCCGCGCGACGTCAGCCCAAAGTTTTGGACGCAGCAACGACAACGCCGCCGAACATCTCGACATGGCCCCGAAATGGACTGTCGGCCGAGGCCGCAGCGGGGCGACGACGACGCGGTGGCTGCTTGTGCTGGTGTGCGTGTGTGTGTGCGCGTGCGGGTGCGTGTGCCGAGCATCTTCACAGACTCAGCATCAGCATCAGGAGGAGGAGGAGGAGGACAGCGCCAATGAGAACATCGTCACGGAGAAGAAGGCCGAGGAGAGCCACCGGCAGGACAGTGCGGACCTGCTAATCTTCATCATGCTCCTCACCCTCACCATCCTCACCATCTGGTTGTTCAAACACCGCCGCTTCCGCTTCCTGCACGAAACTGGACTGGCGATGATCTATGGTGAGCCTGGACTTCTGTACATTCTCTTCACCAGACACACAGTCAAAGTACCAATGATGGTCTCACACAGTCCATATGGGTCTAGTGTGAGAGTTTAGTCCATAGTGGATCTAACATAATAGTGTGAGAGTCCAGTCCATAGTGGATCTAACATAATGGTGGGAGTCCAGTCCATAGTGGATCTAACATAATAGTATAAGAGTCCAGTCCATAGTGGATCTAACATAATAGTGAGAGTCCAGTCCATAGTGGATCTAACATAATAGTGAGAGTCCATTCCATAGTGGATCTAACATAATAGTGAGAGTCCAGTCCATAGTTGATCTAACATGATAGTGTGACAGTCCAGTCCATAGTGGATCTAACATAATAGTGAGAGTCCAGTCCATAGTGGATCTAACATAATAGTGTGAGTCCAGTCCATAGTGGATCTAACATAATAGTGAAAGTCCAGTCCATAGTGGATCTAACATAATAGTGTGAGAGTCCAGTCCATAGTGGATCTAACATAATAGTGTGACAGTCCAGTCCATAGTGGATCTAACATAATAGTGTGAGAGTCCAGTCCATAGCGGATCTAACATAATAGTGAGAGTCCAGTCCATAGTGGATCTAACATAATAGTGAGAGTCCAGTCCATAGTGGATCTAACATAATAGTAAGAGTCCAGTCCATAGTGGATCTAACATAATAGTGTGAGAGTCCAGTCCATAGTGGATCTAACATAATAGTGAGAGTCCAGTCCATAGTGGATCTAACATAATAGTGAGAGAGTCCAGTCCATAGTGGATCTAGGTAATAGGGTGAGAGTCCAGTCCATAGTGGATCTAACATAATAGTGTGAGAGTCCAGTCCATAGTGGATCTAACATAATAGTGAGAGTCCAGTCCATAGTGGATCTAACATAATAGTGAGAGTCCAGTCCATAGTGGATCTAACATTATAGTGAGAGTCCAGTCCATAGTGGATCTAACATAATAGTGAGAGTCCAGTCCATAGTGGATCTAACATAATAGTGAGAGTCCAGTCCATAGTGGATCTAACATTATAGTGAGAGTCCAGTCCATAGTGGATCTAACATAATAGTGAGAGTCCAGTCCATAGTGGATCTATCATAATAGCCCTTTGAGACACTAGTGATTTAGGGCTATATAAGTAAACATTGATTGATTGATTGATAATAGTGTGAGAGTCCAGTCCATAGTGGATCTAACATAATAGTGAGAGTCCAGTCCATGGTGGATCTAACATAATAGTGTGAGAGTCCAGTCCATAGTGGATCTAACATAATAGTGTGAGAGTCCAGTCCATAGGGGATCTAGTTAATAGTGTGAGAGTCCAGTCCATAGTGGATCTAGTTAATAGTGTGAGAGTCCACTCCATAGTAGATCTAACATAATAGTGTGAGAGTCCAATCCATAGTGGATCTAACACAATAGTGAGAGTCCAGTCCATAGTGGATCTAACATAATAGTGTGAGAGTCCAGTCCATAGTGGATCTAACATAATAGTGTGAGAGTCCAGTCCATAGTGGATCTAACATAATAGTGTGAGAGTCCAGTCCATAGTGGATCTAACATAATAGTGAGAGTCCAGTCCATAGTGGATCTAACATAATAGTGAGAGTCCAGTCCATAGTGGATCTAACATAATAGTGAGAGTCCAGTCCATAGTGAATCTAACATAATAGTGTGAGTCCAGTCCATAGTGGATCTAACATAATAGTGAGAGAGTCCAGTCCATAGTGGATCTAACATAATAGTGAGAGTCCAGTCCATAGCTGGGACAGCAGGAGATCATCTTGAATGGAGATAATTCACCAACTGATGCACAGATGAGTGGTCCACCCTTTGGACATCTAGTGCCTCACCTGTGGTCACCAAATCTATGAATGTGCATGCCAGCAATAAATAGTCCCCAGTTTGATAGTTGTCAGGTCCAGACTGACACGAGCAGCCATGCAACAAACTGAAGTACTTCATGAAGACAAAACAATGTGAAGACTGCAAAGCAGGAATATAAAGTTTGATTCAAATGTCGGTTAATAGAGATCAGTCCTACTGACTCATTGTGCTTTTATCTTGTCAGTGTGAAGCTATGTGCGCTAGGCATCATGGGAAATGTGGTCTTCTTTCTGGCAAAACACTAGCGCTCGCTCCACTGGCCAAAATCAACTGAAAGTTGTTAAGTGAGAGCAAGAAAAGGTGCCATTTGAAATAACTATATGTTTGTGTCAAGAGTGTTCTCCACTTTTTTCTTCCAAAATGAAACAACGAAATGAATCTCCTCCAAGACTTGTGAGTCTACAGGTTTTTCCAGGTGTTGTGCAACTGGCAGCACCTGTTGTGCTTTTCCTGAGGAGAGAAAAGATGGCGTCAGAGGTGCAGTGTTTATTTCTTGAAGCACAGCGTCGACAAGAGTGGAGGCTGCAATTTGGGGGTGTCCTCATTTTTGCACGCATTAATTTATTTGTGGGGGGCAGCAACAATCTGGTTCTACCTGTCACGTCCTCCCTCATAAACACCTTGTAATGGGACTGTCGATACGCAGCTCACTCCTCTCCTCCTGAAGAAAAAAAAGACAAACAATCGTCAAAACATGCCATGTTTGTTCTGACAAATACACCACATGGTGGCGCTGTTATCTAACCCCGTGAGTTGGATAGAATTGACATGTATCACATAGCTCAATGCTGAAAAACACTGTTACTTAGGGCAGGGTTTCTTAATCCAACCTTTTTTGAGCCAAGGCACATTTGTTGCGTTGAAAAAATGCAGAGGCACACCACCAGCAGAAATCATTAAAAAAAATGAAACTCAGTGGACAGTAAAAAGTTGTTGTTGCAATTGTTGGATATGACTTTAAAGCATAAGCCCGCATGCATGACTATAGCTCTTGTCTCAAAGTAGGTGTACTGTCACCACCTGTCACATCACACCCTGACTTATTTGCACTTTTTCGCTGTTTTCTTGTGTGTAGTCTTTTACTTCTTGTGTTGCGCTTCTATTTTGGTTTGCGTTTTGTCTTTTTTGGTATTTTCCTGTAGCAGTTTCATGTCTTCCTTTGAGCGATATTTCCCGCATCTACTTTGTTTTAGCAATCAAGAATATGTGATTGTTGCTATCCTTCTTTGTGTTGACATTGTTGATTGTCATGTCATGTTCGGATGTACTTTGTGGACGCCGTCTTTGCTCCACAGTAAGTCTTTGCTGTCGTCCAGCATTCTGTTTCTGTTGACTTTGCAGCCAGTTTGGTTTTACTTTGGTTCTGCATAGCCTTCCCTAAACTTCAATGCCTTTTCTTAGGGGCACTCACCTTTTGTTTATTTTTGGTTTAAGCATTGGACACCCTTTTACCTGCACCCTGCCTCCCGCTGTTTCCAACACCTACACGGCAATTAGCTACCAGCTGCCACCTACTGATATGGAAGAGTGTTACACGGTTACTTTGCAGAGCTCTAGACAGCACCAACACTCAACAACAACACATCATTTGCAGACTAGAATTACTGCTTTGCAAAAAATATTTTAACCCAAATAAATGAAATTAGATAATCTCCCACGGCACACCAGACTGTATCTCACGGCACACTGGTTGAAAAACACTATTTTAATCATAGGGCTACTGTTGGGCTGTGAGCGCCCCCTAGAGGGCCGGCAAAAACACCTGTGGGCCGCAGTGGTGCTAGGTTGCAATACACTTTTCCACCACCTGTGGCAGTAATGACAATATCAAAGAAACAGAAGAAGCCTGGAGTCATAAAAAAGTTATTTAAGCGCAAAAATGATGACTAAAGTGGTGAAGCTACTATTAACAGTTTAGTCAAGAAACATGTTTATTTCGTGCAACGTAATTGTCTGTTTTTGTCAGTTATTTTTAAGTCTCTTCTTATGCAATATATATTTGGATAGTACTTATTTTTCTAATCAGGCTGACCTAAGGATATTATTTTTTTAGATGAATGATAACTGATTTAAAACTAATAAATACGAGGTTTCCTGTCATTTGACAAGGTTATAAAATGTAGGACGGATAGAATTATTGAATATAAATGGGGCGACATAGCTCGGTTGGTAGAGTGGCCTTGCCAGCAACTTGAGGGTTGCAGGTTCGATTCCCGCTTGTGCCATCCTAGTTACTGCCGTTGTGTCCTTGAGCAAGACACTTTACCCACCTGCTCCCAGTGCCACCCACACTGGTTTACATGTAACTTAGATATTGGGTGTCACTATGTAAAGCGCTTTGAGTCACTTGAGAAAAGCGCTATATAAAATATAATTCACTCAAATAGAATAAAGAATTCAGTGTTTATATTTGAGTGGGGCCCGGGCCCCTCTGTAGTTGTCAGAAAGGTTAAGAACCCTGCTTTGGTTTGTTTCACCAAATCACTGCAAAATATGACCAAAAATGGATCCAGATTGGCGAAGAAAACATATTAGCGTGTGTCCAGTTGTGATGATTGAAGGTGAGGAGGTGTGTATTGATTGATTGATTGATTGAAACTTGTATTATTAGATTGCACAGTACAGTACATATCCCCTACAATTGACCACTAAATGGTAAACACCCCAATAAGTTTTTCAACTTGTTTAAGTCGGGGTCCACCTTCATCAATTCATGGTAATAGTATCAGGTGTATGCTGGACACGCCCTCACCTGCTTTACCTCCGACAGGTTTACTGATGGGCGTGGTCTTGCGCTACGGCATCCACGTCCCGCGGGACATCAGCAACGCGACACTGAGCTGCCACCTCAACGCCACCCCCGCCACGCTGCTCATCAACTCCAAGGGGAAGTTCTACGAGTACACGCTGAAGGGCGAGATCGGCGCCAACGAGGTCAACGACGTGCAGGACAATGAGATGCTGCGCAAGGTAAACATGGCCTTCATGGAGGGTGGGGCCCTTATGAAATTGCTCTTTTTTAGATACGTTTGGACGCCTTTTTGAGGCCCCGAGCGTTCACAAAAAAGTCTTCATATTTTGCAGGCACGCCAAGTATGGGAAAGATTCAATATTTTGGAGGTCCTGAAAATTACCTTAGCGCCACCTTTAAAATTGAGAAACAATTAGCTCCTCCTACCAGTATCATATCGACAGAAAATTCGCAGGAAATACACTATATTGCCAAAAGTATTTGGCCACCTGCCTTTGCTCACATATGAACTTCAAGTGCCATCCCATGGAATTGTCCAAAATGTTTTGCTATCCTGGAGCAGTCAAAGTTACTTTCCCTGGAACTAAAGGGGCCGAGCCCAACTCCTGAAGAACAACCTCACACTATAATCCAATCCAATCCAATCCACTTTATTTATATAGCACATTTAAACAACAATAATGTTTCCAAAGTGCTGCACAGCCATGTTAAAAACAATTGTAAAAAATAAATTTAAAAAAAATATATATACATATTATGCTCCACCAATGACTGAATAAAAACAAAAAATAAATAAATATAAAACCAATAATCCAACTTTTTTTATTGACTTTTTCACATATATAGAAAAAAGGTGCAAGTCGAAACAGTACAATTTTAAAGTCAGTGAATTATTCATACCTTTACCCCTAAAACCACCCACCCTTCCACCCCACTCAGGTCGAACCAACCAGGGACACATGGCACAAACAACAAGTAAGACGACAAAGACACACACATTCACACATACACCCATACAAGACCAAAAACAGAGAGACTAAAAGGAGAGAGAAATGGAGAAAAAAATAAAAAATAAAATAAATAATAATAATACTAAATAAAAGGGAGATTATTCCTCATCTGCGTCTGGACATAAATCAAGAGAGTTGACATACAGTAAGAAAGGACTCCATGAACTTTCAAACACTTGAGCTGAGCCATTTAGTGAAAAGCTAAGTTTTTCCAATTTTAAATGATAAAGAACCTCTTTAATCCAACGGCCGTGTGATGGGGGGTGAGCCAGCTTCCAATTGAACAAGATCAGTCGCCTGGCCAGCAAGGTCGTAAAAGCCACAGCGCGTTTTAGTGGCACAGGGCATATGCTATCAGGGCATATGCCGAAAATGGCTGACAATGGGTTGGAGGGAAAGTCTTGACCGTATGCCTTTCCGATAGTGTCAAAAATGTCCTCCCAAAAGGAACATAATTTAGAGCAGGACCAGAACATATGGACATGATCAGCCGGAGATTGTTTGCATCTATTACAGGTATTGCTAACAGTGGGGTAGATTTTGGATAGTTTTGCATTAGTGTAGTGAATTTTATGGATTACTTTGCATTGGATGAGACCATGACGGGCACAAATCGAGGAGGAGTGGACCAGTTTCAGGGCAGAGTTCCAGAGTTTATCAGATATGTTGATGTTAAGATCGCTCTCCCACGAGGCTTTTATCACTGATAAAGAGTTTGGAGCAACTGAGCTTAAGGAGGTATAATCACAGAGATACATTTTTAATGATTTGAGCTCAGAGATAGCAATGTATCTATAAGAGTTTCCGGGGGACGATTTGGGAAGTGTGGGAACTGCTTCTTTACGAAGTCCCTCACCTGAAAGAAACGAAAAAGGTGGGAGTTTGGCAAATCGTATTTGGAAGAAAGTTCAGCGAAGGATGAGAACACGCCATCTGTATAGAGGTCTTCCACAGTGGTGATACCGTGATCGTGCCAGGCCATAAATGCGGAGTCGGTACGGGAAGGTTTAAATAATAGTTTTTTAAGTAGCGAAGTCAAAATAGATGGGCCCTGAAAACCCAATATAAAACCAATAAAAACAAATATGATTAAAAACTATTTTAAAGGGTAAAATCAATTAAAACAGTAAAATAGAAATCAAAGTGTATAAAAAACACAGAGGAGAACAGACAACAGAGGACCACACAACTCACGTAGTGTTAAAAGCCAAAGAATAAAAGTGGGTCTTAAGACGAGACTTAAAACACTCCACTGTGGAAGCAGTTTGAACATGGAGCGGCAGAGTGTGCCAGAGCTTAGGGCCGACCACAGAGAAGGCCCTGTCTCCCCTGGTCTTAAGTCTGGTCTTGGGCACCACGAGCTGGAACTGGCTCTCGGACCTCAGAGCGCGCGCAGGAATGTAAATTTGGATAAGGTCCGAGATATATTGAGGTGCCAGTCCATGTAAAGATTTAAAAACAAACAGCAATGTTTTAAAATCAATTCTAAAATGAACAGGGAGCCAGTGCAAACTCTGAAGAATTGGGGTTATATGCTGGTGTTTCCTGGCCCCTGTTAAAAGTCCTGCTGCCGCGTTCTGGACTAACTGCAACCGGGAGAGAGCTTTTTGACTAATGCCAGCATAAAGTGCATTGCAGTAGTCCAGGCCACTTGAAATAAAAGCATGCAGCACTTCTTCAAAAAGGTTAAAAGATAAAAACGGTTTAACCTTTACTAAAAGACGAAGGTGATAAAAACACGATTTTAAAACGCCATTGACTTGTTTGTCTAGTTTAAAATCGCTGTCTATAGTGACGCCAAGGCTGGTGACTTTGGGACGCACATCATTTTGCAATGGTCCCAAGTCAGTGAGGCCCGGACCAGAAACTAAAATTTCCGTTTTTCCCTCATTCATTATTAAAAAATTCCTCCTCCACCAAAATTTCACACCGAAATGTAGCGTTTTCCTGGCAACCTCCAAACCCAGAATGGTCCATCAGATTGACGGATGAAAAAGTGTGATTTATCAGTCCAGAGAAGGCGTCTCCACTGCTCTTGAGTCCAGTGGTGATTTCCTTTACACCACTGCATCCCACGCTTTGCATTGGGCTTTGTGATGTATGGCTTAGATGCAGCGGCCCGGCCATGGAAACCCATTCCATGAAGCTCTCTGCGTACTGTACGTGGGCTAATTGGAAGGTGACATGAGCTGTGTAGCAAGTGACTGTGCAGAAAGTCTTTGCACTATGCTGACCTCTCTGTCAGTTTACCTGGCCTACCACTTGGTGGCTGACTTGCTGTTGTTCCCAAACTCTTCACTTTTCTTAGAATAAAGAGGACTTTGGAATATTTAGGAGCGAGGAAATTTTACGACTGGATTTGTTGCACAGGTGGCATCCTGTGACAGTTCCACGCTGGAAATCACTGAGAGCGGCCCATTCTTTCACAAATGTTTGTAGAAACAGTCTCCATGCCGAAGTGCTTGTTTAGATACACCTGTGATTAGTGCACCTGGTTCTCATCAATTGGTTGGGTACCCAAATACTTTTGGCAATATAGAGTATGTATCATGACGGGACGCACATAAAAGTCTCAAATACCTGAATATGAACAGGAAGTCGGCCATTTTGGTTTTGGTCTTCCATTTTTGGGTGAACAAAGTCCTCCTAGGGACTGTGGCCAAATGACAGGTACTACACATAGAGGTGATGATACATTGCAGACGCCAGTGGTTCTCAACCTTTTTTCACTGATGTACCCCCTCTGAACATTTTTTTAATTCAAGTACCCCCTAATCAGTGCAATGCTTTTTTTGTTTGAAAAAAAGAGATCAAGAAGTAAAATACAGCACCATGTCATCAGTTTCTGATTTATTACACTGTACAACAGTGCAAAATATTGCTCATTCCTAGTGGTCTTTCTTGAACTATTTGGAAAAAAAGATATAAAAATAACTAAAACACTTATTGAAAAATAAACAAGTGATTCAATTCTAAATGAAGATTTCTCCACATAGAAGTAATCATCAACTGAAAGAGCCCTCTTTGGGGATTGTAATAGAGATCCATCTGCATTCATCAACTTCATTCTAAACATTTCTTCACAAAAAAGAAATCTTTAACATCAATATTTATGAAAAATCTAGCTGTCAACACTGAATATTGCATTGTTGTATTTCTTTTCACAGTTGATGAACTTACATTCATATTTTGTTGAAGTATTATTCAATAAATATATTTATAAAGGATTTTTGTATTGTTGCTATTTTTAGAATATTTTTAACAAATATCACGTACCCCTTGGCCTACCTTCAAGTACCCCCAGGGGTACGCGTACCCCCATTTGGGAACCACTGGCCTACGCCATAAGATGTGGGCGTGGCCAGCCGCCCAAACATTGCTCCGATGATTTGCCACAAAACGTTAATAACTCGGCTTCACTAATTCAGATCTTGATCTTATTTGCTAGAATCGATGAGTATCTTATAAGAGAAAAGCGAGATATAAAAAAAATCTAATCCATTATTATTATTATTATTAGGGTCCGCAGTATTATTATTATTAGGCTCCTGTGGGGTCCTTTGCCATGGGCCAAGGACCCTATTGAAACTGCTGTGTTTTATTATTATTCCGCACCTACGCGCTGTAATTTGACCCCCTTGACATGCTTCAAAACTCACCAAATTTGACACAGCAAACCTTCCCAACATATTAAGCAACCAATCCCCCAAAATGAAAATTGCGCTCTAGCGCCCCCTAGGAAAAAATTACAGACAAAACTGCATGTAACTTCTGTTAGGAATGTCATAGCGACATGAAACAAAAACTCCTATGTAGGTCTGACTTAGACCCAATTTTCATACACTCACTTCTTTCAGCAAAAATCTACAGGAAGTTGGCAAAAACCCCTTCAAAATAAAATTTGCGCAAAAAATGCAATTTTTGCCTCTTTGCGCTGTAATTTGACCCCCTTGAAATGCTTCAAAACTCACCAAACTTGGCACACACATCTGGACTGGCGAAAATTGCGATCTAATGAAAAAAAACAAACCCCAAAATCAAAAAATGCACTCTAGCGCAATTTTTTAATAAAACACAGAAAAAACTGCTCCTAGGAAGAAAACACAAACAAAATTGCTTGTAACTTCCAGTAGGAATGCCGCAAAGACATGAAACAAAAAGTTTTATGTAGGTCTCACTTAGACCTACATTTTAATAATTGACAGCCTGCACGGTGGCAGAGGGATTAGTGCGTCTGCCTCACAATACGAAGGTCCTGCAGTCCTGGGTTCAAATCCAGGCTCGGGATCTTTCTGTGTGGAGTTTGCATGTTCTCCCCGTGAATGCGTGGGTTCCCTCCGGGTACTCCGGCTTCCTCCCACTTCCAAAGACATGCACCTGGGGATAGGTTGATTGGCAACACTAAATTGGCCCTAGTGTGTGAATGTGAGTGTGAATGTTGTCTGTCTATCTGTGTTGGCCCTGCGATGAGGTGGCGACTTGTCCAGGGTGTACCCCGCCTTCCGCCCGATTGTAGCTGAGATAGGCGCCAGCACCCCCCGCGACCCCGAAAGGGAATAAGCGGTAGTAAATGGATGGATGGATGGATGGATGGACAGCATGCAGAAAAAATGAACAGGAAGTTGGCAATTACCCCTTCAAAATAAAAGTTTTGTGAAAACTTGTCACCTTTTTTCAAATGAAAACTCCTCCAAGTGCGTTTGTCGTTTCGGCTTCAAACTCGCACAGGAGAGAGTTTGGACCCTTCTGACTAAAAGTATCGATCAGAGTTTTGATTACTGCTCCGGTTTTGATTTTACGTGCCTTCAAAGAACACCCGCGCAAATTTTCCTAAAAAATGTAATTTTTGCCTCTTTCATCTGTAATTTGACCCCTTTACAATGCTTCAAAACTCACCAAACTTGGCACACACATCAGGACTGCCAACAATTGCGAGCTAATAAAAAAAAAAAAAACCCAAAACTCAAAATTGTGCTCTAGCGCCCCCTAGGAATACAACACAGACATACTGCTCCTAGGAAGAAAACACAGACAAAACTGCTTGTAACTTCCGGTAGGAATGTCAAAGAGACATGAAACAAAAACCACTATGTAGGTCTCATTTAGACCTACATTTTAATAATTAACATAATTTAGCAAAAATCAACAGGAAGTTTGATATTTTCACTTCAATACAACAACTGCATTACTTTCACAATGCATTAGATTCTCAAAATAGTGGCACCAAGGCGTCTTCTACCGCTTATCCGGCCGTGGGTCTCGGGGGCAGCAGCCAAAGGCGGACCCGACCAACACTGCTTGCAGCTTTAATTATTATTATTATTATTATTATTATTATTATTATTATTATGACACCCTGAAGTGCCCGATCGGTCAGTACCTGGTCCTACCTACCTGTAGTGGGCAGAGACTAAAAACTGCCCCACCCCTTCACCAATCTTGCCTAAGGTGATCAGAGAAATGATGGCTGATGATGAATTGCAAAAAAATGTTGAGCAATTGACAGGATGTGGGCGTGGCCTACGCCAAGTTTTGATTTGATGTTTGGCCACAAAAGAGGAAACGTTAATAAGTCTGTGTCACTAGTTCATATCTTAAACCCAGCTGCTATCAATGAGGATTTATTTCATTTGAATTTATTTCAAATGATTTGATTTAATTTCGATCTTCATCCCAAACAGCAAAGCAAGGCACTCAGGAGCCACGCCGAGCACGCTGAAATTGCCGTGTTTTTTTATTGTAAACGTCTGCACGCCTTTTGCGGCCTTTATCTTGCAGGAAAAGTCCCCTTATTTTGCAGGTGCGTCAGGCATGGAAACAAATGTTCTAATTTGGGTCGGGCCATCGGGAAGGTCGTGACTACAGCGGCGAGGGCCCGTTCAATGTAATTAATATTGTCATCATTATTTCTGTTAACTACATCTGTTTTATGCCTGAGCCAGGTGACCTTCGACCCTGAAGTGTTCTTTAACATCCTGCTCCCGCCCATCATCTTCCACGCTGGCTACAGCTTAAAGAGGGTGAGGAAACCATGGCGTCCCTTCTTGATGACATCATCAACAGACATTCATGCTGTGTTGACGTCTGTGTCCTGCAGAGACACTTTTTTCGCAACATGGGCTCCATCCTGGCGTACGCCTTCTTGGGGACGGTCATTTCCTGTTTTGTCATCGGGTAAGAGTCTCATCTAATTATTCCTGGAATTATTGTGATTATTATGCCTGTGCCTGTTTGCCAGTTTATTAATGTACGGCTGCGTGATGCTGATGAAGAAGATGGGACAACTCGGCGGGGACTTCTTCTTCACCGACTGTCTGTTCTTCGGCGCCATCGTCTCCGCCACAGACCCTGGTGCGTCTTTCCATGTGTTCATTTACACGTATAAGTAGAACGTGGACCTCATTTGGACCAGCACCACGGTGTCACCAAGCACACACAATCACCTTTTGTCCCGTGTTGCCATAGTGACGGTGCTGGCCATCTTCAACGAGCTGCAGGTGGACGTGGACTTGTACGCGCTATTGTTTGGCGAGAGCGTGCTCAACGACGCCGTGGCTCTGGTTCTCTCCTCGTAAGTCCCACTTATAAAACTGTGGTTTGTGTTCCCGCACTAAGTTGTCTTTTCCGCAGTGTCATTCAAATCAGTGTAACAAATTCCATTAAAAAAATTCAATGTTTAAAAATTCTCTGTAAAAAAAAAAAATTAGTGTATAAGATTTGGTGCTAAAAAATCAGCGTAATTAAATTCAGTTATTAAAAGTTCAGTGTAAAAAAAAAAAATCAGCGCTGAAGAATTCAGTGTTAAAAAATTAAATGTAAAAAAAATTCAGAGCTGGAAAATTCAGTGCTAAAAAATCTGTGTGATTAAATTCAATGTTTTAAATTCTAGTGTGTAAAAATTCAGTCTTTAAAAGTTCAGTGTAAAAAAAATTAATTGCCGGAAAATTCAGTTTAAAAAAAAAATTCAGTGCTAAAAATATCATTGTAATTAAATTCAGTGCTAAAAAAATTCAGTGTATAAAAATTCAGTGTTCAAACATTCAAAAGTGAACAATTTTTCAGTGCTAAAAAAATCAGTGTAATTAAATTCAGTGTTTTAAATTCTAGTGTGTAAAAATTCAGTCTTTAAAAGTTCAGTGTAAAAAAAATTAATTGCCGGAAAATTCAGTTTTAAAAAAAAATCTGCGTAAAATAATTCAGTGCTAAAAATATCATTGTAATTAAATTCAGTGCTAAAAAAATTCAGTGTATAAAAATTCAGTGTTTAAACATTCAAAACTGAACAATTTTTCAGTGCTAAAAAAAACAGTGTTAGGATGTCGTGGTGGTTTGTGCAACCCTTTGAGACACTAGTGATTTAGGGCTATATAAGTAAACATTGATTGATTGATTGATTGATTAAATTCAGTGTTTTAAAGTTCAGTATAGAAAAATTCAGTGTAAAAAAATTCAGTGCGGAAAAATTACATGTAAAAAAATTCAATGTTTAAAAATTCTGTATTAAAAAAAAAATCTGTGTAAAAGATTCAGTGCTAAAAAATCAGTGTCATTAAATTCAGTTGTTAAAAGTTCAGTGTAGAAAAAAAAAATCAGTGCTGAAGAATTCAGTGTTTAAAAATTCCATGTAAAAAAAAAATCTGTGAAAAAAATTCAGTGCTTAAAATAACAGTGTAATTAAATTCAGTGCTGAAAAATTCTGTGTGTTAAAATGCAGTGTTTAAACATTCAAAACTGAAAAATTCAATGCTAAAAAAATCTGTGTAATTAAATGTAGTGTTTTAAAGTTCAGTATAGAAAAATTCAGTGTATAAAAATTCAGAGCTGAGAAAGGCAGTGGGTAAAAAAGTTTTACTTAAAAAAAAAAATCGATGGAAAAAAAATCAGTGCTAAAAAGCCAATATCTAAGTTACATTTAAATCAGTGTGGGTGGCACTTGGAGCAGGTGGGTAAAGTGTCTTGCTCTAAGACACAACGGCAGTGACTAGGATGGCGGAAGCGGGGATCGAACCTGGAACCCTCAAGTCGCTGGCACGGCCACTGTACCGACCGAGCTATACCGCCCCGAAAATCGATTCAGTGCTGAAAAAAATCAGTGCTGAAAAATTCAGTCTTTAAAAATGTGCTGTTTTAAACGCAAGACCCACTTCCGGTAATGTAAGACTGAAGCAATCGATCGCGTCTCAGGAGCAGCCAATGAGGTGTCAAGTTTAAAGTCACGTGACAGTAGTCTTGCGATGAGGCAGGTAATGCAGCACATACCATGTGACCTTATGTACGTGCTCCTATCTCTTTTTAGCAACACTTTAACAGCGAACATTGCTGTGCTTTTGGGAAAACAATCCCTGGATTCTGCAGAAAAAGACAAAAGTTGATCCCACGATGGTAGAAACACTCACTCAATAATGACTGATACTAAAATGCTATGATGGTAGAAACACTCACTCAATAATGACTGATACTAAAATGCTATGATGGTAGAAACACTCACTCAATAATGAATGATACTAAAATGCTATGATGGTAGAAACATTCACTCAATAATGACTGATACTAAAATGCTGTGATGGTAGAAACACTCACACAATAATGACTGATACTAAAATGCTATGATGGTAGAAACACTCACTCAATAATGAATGATACTAAAATGCTATGATGGTAGAAACACTCACACAATTAATGATACTAAAATGCTATGATGGTAGAAACACTCACTCAATAATGAATGATACTAAAATGCTATGATGGTAGAAACACTCACACAATGATACTAAAATGCTATGATGGTAGAAACACTCACTCAATAATGAATGATACTAAAATGCTGTGATGGTAGAAACACTCACACAATTAATGATACTAAAATGCTATGATGGTAGAATCACTCACTTAATAATGACTGATACTAAAATGCTATGATGGTAGAAACACTCACTCAATAATGACTGATACTAAAATGCTATGATGGTAGAAACACACACAATAATGACTGATACTAAAATGCTATGATGGTAGAAACACTCACTCAATAATGACTGATACTAAAATGCTATGATGGTAGAAACACTCACTCAATAATGACTGATACTAAAATGCTATGATGGCAGAAACACTCACTCAATAACGACTGATACTAAAATCCTATGATGGTAGAAACACTCACTCAATAATGACTGATACTAAAATGCTATGATGGTAAAAACACTCACTCAATAATGACTGATACTAAAATGCTATGATGGTAGAAACACTCACACAATAATGACTGATACTAAAATGCTATGATGGTAGAAACACTCACACAATTAATGATACTAAAATACTATGATGGTAGAAACACTCACACAATAATGACTGATACTAAAATGCTATGATACTAAAATGCTATGATGGTAGAAACACTCACTCAATAATGACTGATACTAAAATGCTATGATGGTAGAAACACTCACACAATAATGACTGATACTAAAATGCTATGATGGTAGAAACACTCACTCAATAATGACTGATACTAAAATGCTATGATGGTAGAAACACTCACTCAATAATGACTGATACTAAAATGCTATGATGGTAGAAACACTCACTCAATAATGACTGATACTAAAATGCTATGATGGTAGAAACACTCACACAATAATGACTGATACTAAAATGCTATGATGGTAGAAACACTCACTCAATAATGAATGATACTAAAATGCTATGATGGTAGAAACACTCAGTCAATAATGACTGATACTAAAATGCTATGATGGTAGAAACACTCACTCAATAATGACTGATACTAAAATGCTATGATGGTAGAAACGCTCACACAATAATGACTGATACTAAAATGCTATGATGGTAGAAACACTCACACAGTTAATGATACTAAAATGCTATGATGGTAGAAACACTCACACAATTATGACTGTTATTAAAATGCTATGATGGTAGAAACACTCACTCAATAATGAATGATACTAAAATGTTATGATGGTAGAAACACTCACTCAATAGTGACTGATACTAAAATGCTATGATGGTAGAAACACTCACTCAATAATGACTGATACTAAAATGCTATGATGGTAGAAACACTCACTCAATAATGACTGATACTAAAATGCTATGATGGTAGAAACACTCACAAAATAATGACTGATACTAAAATGGTATCACACTCTGAGGCTGGTCTGCATAAAGCAGAGCTTCCTATGGTTACCGTAGTAACCCCTATGTCAATCAATAGTGCAGAGTTTTACCATTGCAATCATCTCTATAGTTTGAAAATATCCAGCGAGCTACATTGAAATGCTATTATATATGTTGTATTATGTCTTATTATTATGTTTTAAGAAACCCTGTCACATGACTTCAATCTTGACACCTCATTGGCTGCTTCAGTCTTAATTTACGGGAAATGAGTCTTGCTTTTAAGAGCCGCAAATTGTTGTGAACGGAATTTTTTTAGCTTTAAAATTTTTTTACCCTACGATTTGCAGCACTGATTTTTTTTACACCAAATTTTTATGCACTGAATTTTTTAGCACTGATTTTTTTTTTTTTACTCTGAATTTTTTTTACATTGAATTTGTATACACTGAATTTTTAAATTTGGAAGCTGGAGTCTCTGAGCATTTTTGCACTACACATAACTGCTCAATGTGTGCTCATCTTAAAAATAACAGCAAGAAGCGACAGAAGAATGTTTGTATTTATAAACGTATTGGTTTTTTTTTTACTCACTTTTTGTACAAACCCGAAAAGTAGTGAAGTTGTCACCATGTGTAAATGCTAAATAAACAACACCTCCTTTTCAACTTATATTCAATTGAATAGACTGCAAAGACAAGATATTTCATCTTCACACTGACAAACTTTGGTATTTTTTGCAAATATTAGCTCATTTAACATTTGATGCCGACAACATGTTTCAAAAAAGCTGTCACAAGTGGCAAAAAAGAGTGATAAAGTTGAGGAATGCTCATCAAAGACTTATGTGGAACATGGCACAGGTGAACAGGCTAATTGGGAACAGGTGGGTGCCATGATTGGCTATAAAAGCAGCTTCCATGAAATGCTCACTCATTCACAAACAAGGACGGGGCGAGGGTCACCACTTTGTCAACAAATGCCTGAGCAAATTGTTGAAGAACAACATTTCTCAACTAGGAATTTAGGGATTTCACCATCCACGCCCCGTAATATCATCAAAAGGTTCAGACAATGTGGAAAAATCACTGCACGTAAGCAGCAAGGCCATGACCTTAAATCCCTCAGGCAGTACTGAAGGATTACTGAGGGGTACATTAAAAAGGGACATCAGTGTGTAAAGGGTATCACCACATGGGCTCAGGAACACTTCAGAAAACCACTGTCAGTAACTACAGTGGGTCGCTACATCTGTAAGTGCAAGTTGAAACTCTACTATGCAAAGCCAAAGCCATTTATCAACAACACCCAGAAACGCTTCGCTGGGCCGAGCTCATCTAAGATGGACTGATGCTAAGTGGAAAAGTGTTCTGTGGGCTGATGAGTCCTTATTTCACATTGTTTTTGGAAACTGCGGACCAAAGAGGAAAATAAGCATCCGGATTGTTGTAGGGTGAAAGTATACTAGGCAGCATGTGGGATGGTATGGGGGTGTATTAGTGATTGTTGTAGGGTGAAAGTGTTCTAGGCAGCATGTGTGATGGTATGGGGGTGTATTAGTGATTGTTGTAGGGTGAAAGTGTTCTAGGCAGCATGTGTGATGGTATGGGGGTGTATTAGTGATTGTTGTAGGGTGAAAGTGTTCTAGGCAGCATGTGTGATGGTATGGGGGTGTATTAGTGATTGTTGTAGGGTGAAAGTGTTGTAGGCAGCATGTGTGATGGTATGGGGGTGTATTAGTGATTGTTGTAGGGTGAAAGTGTTCTAGGCAGCATGTGTGATGGTATGGAGGTGTATTAGTGATTGTTGTAGGGTGAAAGTGTTCTAGGTAGCATGTGTGATGGTATGGGGGTGTATTAGTGATTGTTGTAGGGTGAAAGTGTTCTAGGCAGCATGTGTGATGGTATGGGGGTGTATTAGTGATTGTTGTAGGGTGAAAGTGTTCTAGGCAGCATGTGTGATGGTATGGGGGTGTATTAGTGATTGTTGTAGGGTGAAAGTGTTCTAGGCAGCATGTGTGATGGTATGGGGGTGTATTAGTGATTGTTGTAGGGTGAAAGTGTTCTAGGCAGCATGTGTGATGGTATGGGGGTGTATTAGTGGTTGTTGTAGGGTGAAAGTGTTCTAGGCAGCATGTGTGATGGTATGGGGGTGTATTAGTGGTTGTTGTAGGGTGAAAGTGTTCTAGGCAGCATGTGTGATGGTATGGGGGTGTATTAGTGGCCAAGGCATGGCTAACTTACACATCTGTGAAGGCACCATTAATGCTGAAAGGTACATACAGCTTTTGGAGCAACATATGTTTTCATGGACGCCCCTGCTTATTTCAGCAAGACCATGCCAAGCCAGGTGTTCCAACAGCGTGGCTTCATAGTAAAAGAGTGCAGGGTACTAGACTGGCCTGCCTGTAGTCCAGACATTGAAAATATGAAGGCTTAAAATAGGAGGCAGGAGACTGTTGAACAACTTAAGCTGTACATCAAGCAAGAATGGGAAAGAATTCCACTTCAAAAATGTGTCTCCTCAGTTCCCAAACCTGCACTGAGTGTTGTTCAAAGGAAAGGCCATGTAACACACTGGTAAAAATGCCTTTTTTGACATGTGTTGCTGCCATTACATTCCAACTTCCTGATTATTTGCAAAACAAATAACATAGGTTTGTCAGTGTGAAGATGAAATATCTTGTCTTTGCAGTCTATTCAATTGAATATAAGTTGAAAGGGATTTGTTTTAATTGAGCATTTACACAAGGTGACAACTTCACTGCTTTTGAGTGTTGTAATTGCGTGACGGCCAATTATGCAATGTCCACCGTAGTATCTGTACAATAATGCTGCTTTCTGCCATTCCTAAAGTGTGGCAATAGCTTGCCAAATAGTGAGCACAGTACTTTTCACAACTGTTTGCAACATATTCATATTCCATTCATAAACATCTTTTTAGGACATACAAACATTACACACCAATAGAAAAGTATGCATGTTCAGAATGGAGAAGTGGTTATTACAATAATGGTCATTTGTTTCGTTCTTTTCGCCACACCCACAGAGCCGACACCGCCCTGTAGTACTGATGATGATAATAATGTAGTCAATCCCTGCTCTAAGTGGCATTCTCTTACTATTTCCACAGAAGTATTCAGTCTAACATGGAGCCCTGTGGAGGCTCTAATCCCTGCCAGGAGGCTCAGATCCACACAGTGAACGGGTGCACTAAGTAGACGGTGGTGGTGGTGGTGGTGGTGATCGTGGTGTGTTTTTGGGACAAATCGGTGGTCGTTCTGCTCTTTTTAGGCGGTTATAAATGAGACACAAAGACTATTGTTGTGTCCTGCGCATACTTGCCAACCCTCCCGGATTTTCCGGGAGACTCCCCAAATTCAACGCCTCTCCCGAAAACCTCCCGGGACAAGTTTTCTCCTGAAAATCTCCCGAAATTCAGGCGGAGCTGGAGGCCACGCCCCCTCCAGCTCCATGCAGACCTGAGTGAGGGCAGCCTGTTTTCACGTCCGCTTTCCCACAATATAAACAGCGTGTCCGCCCCATGACGTTATAACTGTAGAATGATCGAGGGCGAGTTCTTGGTTTCTTATCTGGGTTTATTGTTAGGCAGTTTCATTAACGTCCTCCCAGCGCGGTAACAACACACAACAACAGCAGTCATATTTTCGTCTTCCGTAAAGCAGTTCGTCTGCCGTAAACAGCAATGTTG
Organism: Nerophis ophidion; assembly: GCF_033978795.1. NCBI lineage: Eukaryota > Metazoa > Chordata > Actinopteri > Syngnathiformes > Syngnathidae > Nerophis > Nerophis ophidion. The sequence goes on from NC_084615.1 coordinate 11,135,981, forward strand.
TGACACTCTTAAACAGGACAATACTGCCATCTACTGTACATGCATATGTGACAATAACATCTACGGCTTTTAGAGAGTGCAGTGCACAACTGCGCGCACAACAAGGAGATGAAGCAGAAGAACAAGGAAGATACAGCCGTGGCGACGACGAGTAAGATAAAGAATTACGCTCGTAAGTTCCAAGCCTTAGCTGCGATTGGACCTGGATAGCCTCCTGGAAGAAGCAGTGGACTACCAAGTGCTTGGCAGTGAAGATCTTCCTCAGGAAGCAAAGATTGACCAGTTTTGGGCCATGCCAGGGAGAGATGGAAGATTCCAGACTCTAGTGCATTTGATGAAAGCACTTTTGTGCATGCCACACAGCAATGCATCATCAGAGAGGGTGTTCAGCATGGTTAGAAAAACAGTGACAGAGAATAGAACAAGGATGGACAATTCAACCCTTAACTCAACAATGAGTAGATGAGTGTTATGTGTGTGTACATGTGTAAATAAATGAACACTGAAATTCAAGTATTTCATGTATATTTATAAATATACATGAAATACTTGACTTGGTGAATTTTAGCTGTAAATATACTCCTCCCCTCTTAACCACGCCCCCAACCTCCCGAAAGCAGGGGTCTCAAGGTTGGCAAGTATGGTCCTGCGTAAGTCCTGTCACACTTGTTGCAAAGTTGTACTCAGGAACCCTGCAGGGTTTGCATTCTTTTCTTGTGCCGCTCCACATAAATTTAAGGACAGGTCATTGGTTCCTACTGGGATGGGATTTGGTTTGTTTGTCATGCAACCCTGATGATGTTTTACCCCCGACACTAACATGGACCACATGACTTCACCTCTGTCTAAATCTTTCTCAGGCAGTGATCCTAATAACCGTATTTCAACCTTGCCCAGGACAATAGTGAAGAAGGACATGTACAGTTTGTCTCTTACGCTGCTTTCTTTGCGCTGTCAGGTCCATCGTGGCGTACCAGCCAGAAGGCGACAACAGCCACACTTTCGAGGTCATGGCCTTGCTCAAGTCCTTTGGGATGTTCCTCGGCATCTTCAGCGGCTCCTTCGCTCTGGGCGTGGCCACCGGAGTCGTCACGGCGCTCATATCCTTGAGTGAATGTGTTTCATTCTATTTACCACCATTAGCCATCCACCATATTGGAAACGAAAAACTGAGATGAAAAATGAAGCCGCAATCGGCGACAGGCGCAGTTTTCCTAAATGAAAAAACTTAGGCATGATTTACTAAGATCCAAACACCACAAGCTAGACAGCGTGTGCAAAAATAATTAGTGGGCGTGTCACGTGATCTACTAATACTTGAAAAGTGGTGCAGACCGTCTTATTTCAATGAACTTTTTCCGTGCCTGCTTTTACCGCGAAGACGATCATTCATGCTATCATGCTCCACCTGTGCGCCAGGTGTTGAACCAGCAGCGCACATCTATCCTCTGCAACAACTTTTCTGCATCACAATCTAGACAACACAAACATACGCACACTAACACTTCATTCCGTGCATCACCAACGCATTTGTGCATTTGGAATGACTCAAACAAGACAAATGCACCACGAAAGACGTCTTTCGATGTTGGAGATACATGATGATTATATATTTCCTGTATAAAATGGTAAATGTGTTGTACTAGTGTTGCGCTTTTCTACGCCTTTTTAAGGAGCCCAAAGCGCCTTGACAGTATTTCCACATTCACCCATTCACACACACATTCACACACTGACGGTGGGAGCTGCCATGCAAGGCGCTAACCAGGACCCATCAGGAGCAAGGGTGAAGTGTCTTGCCCAAGGACACAACATACGTGACTAGGATGGTAGAAGGTGGGGATTGAACCAGGAACCCTCAGATTGCTGGCGCAGCCACTCTACCAACTTCGCCACGCCGTCCCCCATAAAAAGACCAACGACATTAAAAATATGCTGGCAGATTTGAAATTATTTTAATCAGAGCTTTAAGTCCCCCAGCTATAAAATTGTAAAAGGAAATTGCTGAATAGACGATATGTCTACTATTTTATACTTCTTCCCTCCCACAATGTGGACACACACGTAGGAGTGTGGCGTGCGCAGCGCAAGCAGGGATGTGTGGAGTGTCGCTGTGCACATCCTTCTGACACCTGCTAAATAATGCTCCCAAAAAATCACACTGCACGTGCTAAATAATCCCATTTGCATCTTCTCCTGGTATTGTGGACGTTTTGATAATCAGCATATATTTTGCATATTAATGAAGACAGAGACGCGTCTTCTTCTACTATTTTGCACCCGTTTTAGTACACACAAACATTTACTGTTTTCTTTACATTTCAATAACAATTTCAGTGTGCATGACAAAGTGTCTCCAGTTGAACCATCAATTGAAACATACAGTTTTTCCATTTTGTCAAGTCGCCCTAAGTTCTTTTTCTTCAAACTGTTGCCTCTTTAAACACTTTGTCATCAGTTTTGTGGCTTAATGTTTGCTGCGGTCGCCGCCATTAACACTAGGTCTGGGCTTAGCAGCACATACAGCGTTGTTCTGCTTCTATACATTTTAAGGTGACTTCTCAGGTGTTATTGTGTGAAAACTCGTCTTTAACCCTCCCCATTTCATTTCTGCGTGAGTGAATTGTCTTCTTCTGACATGCTGTATGTAGAAAGCCCGCGTCAGGGACTACTTTCTCTGCACACGACAGCATGTCTAGGTCGCCCTCAGACCAGGCTTCCATCGTTGCTTCCAGTCATCCCGATGCTCCATACATTTAACCAGTTCCTTGGTACTCTGAGCTCCTGCATCCTTCTTGAGTATGTTCACGTATGTTAGTGTGGTTTTGATTGATTGATTGATACTTTTATTAGTAGATTGCACAGTACAGTACATATTCCGTACAATTGACCACTAAATGGTAACACCCGAATAAGTTTTTCAACTTGTTTAAGTCGGGGTCCACGTTAATCAATTCATGGTACAAATATATACTATCAACATAATACAGTCATCACACGAGTTAATCATCATAGTATGTACATTGAATTATTTACATTATTTACAATCCGGGGGGTGGGATGAGGAGCTTTGGTTGATATCAGAACTTCAGTCATCAACAATTGCATCAACAGAGAAATGTGGACATTGAAACAGTGTAGGTCTTATTTAGTAGGATATGTACAGCCAGCAGAGAACATAGTGAGTTCACATAGCATAAGAACAAGTGTATACATTAGAAGTACATTTGAGTTGTTAATAATCCGGGGAGATGGGATGTGAATGGAGGAGGGTATTAGTAAAGTGTTGAAGTTGCCTGGAGGTGTTGTTTTAGAGCGGTTTTGAAGGAGGATAGAGATGCACTTACTTTTATACCTGTTGGGAGTGCATTCCACATTGATGTGGCATAGAAAGAGAATGAGTTAAGACCTTTGTTAGATCGAAATCTGGGTTTAACGTGGTTTGTGGAGCTCCCCCTGGTGTTGTGGTTATGGCGGTCATTTACGTTAAGGAAGTAATTTGACATGTACTTCGGTATCAAGGAGGGGACGTCCTCTTGACCGATGCCCATGTGTTGGTTCCCACAGCACCAATTTGCTGGCTGCCAGCTCCTGATGTCTTTGGCAGTGTCCTGCTAGTCTCATTCTCCTTACAGCAATCTTTCTCGCTCACCCTTGGTATTTCTTTGTAGAGGATTCTGTTGGTCACATGCGCACTCTTGTTGATGTTAAGCACTGCACGCAGCATCCTGGTGTAGCATCCATCCAGATAATTCTCCAGGATTGGCTTCAGGGTCCAGCGTTCACTGCCTTAGAGGAGAACGGACTCAACTGTCGCGTAGAAAAAGCTGAGTTTGATTTGGCGTAGGTTGGAGTTCCATACACTGGTCATGCTGTTCAGGGCCCTCCTTTCTCCCTTTTAGATCCTGCTCAGTTGAGTTGACCCATGAGCCCAGGTATTTGAAGTCCTCAACTTCTTTCAGCACAGTGCCTCCTGCTGTTACCAGAGGTTGATGTTCAGTTTTCTTGGCATTTAGCCTAAGGCCAACCTTGGCGCACTCTAGTTCTACCCTGTGTAGTAGTTCTGGTTGTTGGAGAGCAGACTGATGTCATCCGCATAGTCAAGGTTGTCGACTCGACTTCCTTGGTGTCAGCGTGAAGCCAAGTTCCTGCTCCCGCCCATTGATTGACTTCCTGAGCGCAGGATCAAGGACTGTGATGAAGAGGAAGGGGTCTAGTGTATCCCCTTGTACAACTCCAGCCTGGATGTCAAACTCCTCGCTGTTGCCATCTGGGGTCACCACCCTGGCCCTTGTTCCTGCGTACATGCACTCCATACATCAGCGTATAATTATTGGCCACTGATTGTATCGTACATCTGTAATAAATAAAAAAAAAAGCAGTTAATTCCACAGGATGATAGACAGGCAGAGAAAAGGTCCAGCCAAACTATACCAAGATGGCATAGAAAAACGGGGGCAAGATCTCGGTCAAAACGGAGGTACATCAATGGTCTTTTTGTGTCAGGAAAAGTCTGCTTCTCTTGTTGACCACCTTGACAAAGCGCCTGCACGTCACAAAGTTCACCAAGCTAAGAGATTTCCAGCTGCTGGAGACGGCCTTGTTCTTCCTCATGTCATGGAGCACCTTCCTTTTGGCTGAGGCTTGTGGCTTCACAGGTAACCTACATGCACACACATGCACACACGCACGCACACACACACACACACACACACGCACATGCACCTAGTCCAGGGGTAGGGAACCTATGGCTCTAGAGCAGTGGTTCTCAAACTTTTTTTGTCATCCCCCACTTTGGACAAGGGGGAATTTTCAAGCCCCATCTGCCCCCATCGCCCAAACAGAACCCTAATGCCAAGATTAACATTTTCAAATGTATTGAACATCAAGTAACATCAAGTTGTATACATTCAAACTCAATAACATAAAATAACATCAAGTTCAATATTAAATAAAATAACTGTGCAGCTGTGGTGTAACTTGCATCAAGTTCAATAATATATCAAATAACTTGCATCAAGTTCAATAATATATCAAATAACTTGCATCAAGTTCAATAATAAATTAATTAAAATTGCCACTTTTTTTGTGTTTTGATCAAATTTACCGCGCTCACAACATTTGTTAAAACCTCATTGAGTTCGGGGCTGAGCTGCCTTGACGCGAGTGCTTCCCGGTGAATGACACAATGTGTCCAATGCGCATTTGGCGCAACCCTCTTTATTAGAGCCTGCTGCCCGTTTCTTGACCCTGCCATGGTCTGTGCGCCATCAGACCAAAAGCCCACACAGTTTTCCCATTTAAGGTTATGTTCTTTGAGGAAAATGTCCATTATCTTGAACAGCTCATCAGCACTGGCTCTATTTTTTTTTTTGTATTTGCAAAACAGCAAATTCTCGCACAGTGACTCGCCATTCACAAAGCGGACGTATCACGTATGCGATGAACAGGCAGTCTTTATTGCCGTCAGTAGCTTCGTCCACTTGTAAAGCAAAACGACTTTCTTTTAATTTGTCTACGAGTTGTTCCTCAAGATCACTTGCAATGTCGCATATACGTCTCGCAACTGTGTCGTTTGACAGTGATTTACAGTTTGTATAGAAAATGGGGTTGTAAAAAAAAAATCTAAGAATATCATTTAAAAAAAATAAAAAATTAAAGTTAAATTTCCTCCCATTTCTCGCGCCCCACCTGTCATGTCTCTATTCTCCACCACACTTTGAGAAACGCTGCTCTAGAGCCAGATGCGGCTCTTTTGATGACTGCATCTGGCTCTCAGATAAATCTTAGCTGACATTGCTTAACATGATAAGTAATTAATATTTCTGCTGGTAATCACAGTGTTAAAAATAATGTTTAAATTATAAAACATTCTCAAGCATTTTAATCCAACCCTCCGTTTTCTATCGCACCTGTTCAAGATGTCGCATTAATGGAAATAAGTATTATATTTATTATTGGTTGACTTTTAGAATAACAATGTTAATAAAAAGAATAAGATACTTATTATACTCTTAAAATGTCCGTCTTTTTTAAAAAAATGCACGCATTTCGTTGCATTCAGTGTTAAAAAATATTATATGGCTCTCATGGAAATACATTTTGAAATATTTGGCTTTCATGGCTCTCTCAGCCAAAAAGGTTCCCGACCCCTGACCTAGTCCAACCACCTGTCAATAGTCTTGTTACAATTAATGGTGACCTCCTGGCTGCTTTGCATCAGGCGTGGTCGCAGTGTTGTTCTGCGGGATCACCCAGGCCCACTACACCTTCAACAATCTGTCGCCCGAGTCCCAGGACAGGACCAAACAGGTCAGACCAGAACGATGACAATTTAAAAAAAAAAAAAATGTATTCGCCAATCCGTCAAGAATGTCAGTCGCTTTTATTTTGAAAGCCTGGTTTTGCCTTGCAGCTGTTTGAGTTGCTGAACTTCCTGGCGGAGAACTTCATTTTCTCCTACATGGGTCTGACCCTGTTCACCTTCCAGAGCCACGTCTTCAACCCCATGTTCATCGTCGGGGCTTTTGTATCCTTTGGGACAATTAACCAAGAACTAGCTAGCTCATCATCCTCTGGCCCGCTGTTGTCCTTACCCTCTATCTCAACCAGGTGGCAGTGTTCCTGGGCAGGGCGGCCAACATCTACCCCCTCTCCTTCCTCCTCAATCTGGGCCGACGCAACAAGATCAGATCCAACTTCCAGCACATGATGATGTTTGCAGGTCAGTCAACAGCATATAACAGTATAGTAGTACCTCTCTTTTATTCAGTAATCGGTTCTGAAAGATCCGACAAAAACCCAATCGGAAAAATGGATGCCACTTAACCCGTTCCAGTCGCCCAAAAATAAGTAATTATGTACGGAATAATTTCTAGTTTTAAAATGCAAAAAACACACAAATGATGAATAGATTGTATTAATTAACATTTAACGCCACTCACTGGATCGGTTCGCAGCCGAGTGTGAAGCGACCGGAATGAGAATCAGCACCTCCAAGTCCGAGTCCATGGTTCTCGCCCGGAAAAGGGTGGAATGCCATCTCCGGGTTGGGGAGGAGACCCTGCCCCAAATGGAGGAGTTCAAGTACCTAGGAGTCTTGTTCGCGAGTGGGGGAAGAGTGGATCGTGAGATCGACAGGCGGATCGGTGCGGCGTCTTCAGTAATGCGGACGTTGTACCGATCCGTTGTGGTGAAGAAGGAGCTGAGCCGGAAGGCAAAGCTCTCAATTTACCGGTCGATCTACGTTCCCATCCTCACCTATGGTCATGAGCTTTGGGTCATGACCGAAAGGATAAGATCACGGGTACAAGCGGCTGAAATGAGTTTCCTCCGCCGTGTGGCGGGGCTCTCCCTTAGAGATAGGGTGAGAAGCTCTGCCATCCGGGAGGAGCTCAACGTAAAGCTGCTGCTCCTTCACATCGAGAGGAGCCAGATGAGGTGGTTCGGGCTTCTGGTCAGGATGCCACCCGAACGCCTCCCTAGGGAGGTGTTTAGGGCACGTCCAACTGGTAGGAGGCCACGGGGAAGACCCAGGACACGTTGGGAAGACTATGTCTCCCGGCTGGCCTGGGAATGCCTCGGGATCCCCCGGGAAGAGCTAGACGAAGTGGTTGGGGAGAGGGAAGTCTGGGTTTCCCTGCTTAGGCTGTTGCCCCCGCGACCCGACCTCGGATAAGCGGAAGAAGATGGATGGATGGATGGATTAACGCCACTCTTGACGTTAAATGTTAATTAGATGTTTGGTGGATGATTGGAGAGGGAGGTGGATAAAGCTGCTGAGGCCACCTTCAAATGAGGCTACATGTTTTTATTCAATAGTGCTGCTCCCGTTGTGGCTTGTTTCTTTTTCATAGCTCGGTTGGTAGAGCGGCCGTGCCAGCAACTTGAGGGTTGCAGGTTCGATTCCCGCTTCCGCCATCCTAGTCACTGCCTTTTGTGTCCTTGGGCAAGACACTTTACCCACCTGCTCCCAGTGACACCCACACTGGTTTAAATGTAACTTAGATATTGGGTTTTCACTATGTAAAGCGCTTTGCGTCACTAGAGAAAAGCGCTATATAAATATACTTCACTTCACTTCACTTTTATTGGACTCAATAAAAAAAACTACAGAGATTAAGTGAATTACGTCAGAGATTCTTCTTTTGGGGCGATCGACTCCGCGAAATGATACTCGGGCAAACAGACAAGCAGCGCTGCATCTATTAATTATTTTAGTAATCAATGAATGTGTTTGATTAACCAAGTAATCCAATAAAACACACTTTTTTAGCTCCAATGCTCCTGCAGTCTGCTTTTGATGTTGTTCAGTGCCAGCTGACTCAGCTGAGACTTGTGCTGAATGCAGAGAAATCTAAGGCGATGTTATTTTCAAATGGCAAACATTCCAAAAACATGAAGTCCAGCTTGAAATGGTCACGACTAGGGGTGGGCAAATTAATGCGTTAATTGCGCGTTAACTCATCAATCTATTAACGCCGACAATTATTTTATCGCACATTTGCGTTTGTTGTTTACATGCTTTTATTTTGTTACCGCCTTTTCTTAAAAAGATGGGCTTCGTTGTCGAGGGGCTCTTGGTAAAGATGGAACATTTGGCAAAAATACCGGACAATTCTGCAAATTTCATGGCTGGCTTACAGCGTGGTCACTCCGGGATCACTTACGACCGCCAGACAATTCTGGATGTGGATAGATCCGTTTTGGACTGAATGACCCGTGCTTGCTAGACCGGCTAGCTAGCATGGGAATACTTTGCCGGCTACATCCAGCGGCCTGTGAAGCAGCGGAGTATATGTGTTGTCTGTCTATTTATGAATAATGCAGACGAGGAGTGTTGGCTGAGTTCTTAACCTTTGCTTTCAGAGCGTGCATATCACAACATACAAGATGCCGTCATGGCGACACAACCTATGCGCGTCACTCCTGTTGCATGCCGGGTAGGGTAGTTCTCACAACATCACAATATAGTACCATGTATACGCGTTCAGTTTATCAAAGCACCAAGCAAACAATCGGAAAATTCCCATCATATCAATTCCTAGATATTGTCATAATTATTTTAAGTGCACTATGCAGAATAAACACAACATTATTAATATTGCTACTACGGATAATTTGATCAAAAATTCCCTAAAACAGCCCACTACCTATAATATAGGTTTTTTAAACATAAGATCCCTGATAAAAAAAATGTTTCTGCTGTTACCTCAGAAATTGCCTGTTCAGATGTTATGATTGTGGCTCAGAGATTTGTATGTAGATTATATTTATTTTCCATAACAAACAGGATAACTTAAATACCCTGGCAGTGGCAATAAGCTTCAATGTTTGTATTTACATTTTTTGAGTTGATTTTCCTAAAATATGCTATTTAACTGCTACTGTTTAACAAGGACTGATTTAAATTGTGTTTGCACAACAAATGTTTTGGCGCTTTTGTTCATGTGGGAGAATATTCCAATAAAGGTGCACTACACACTACTTTTGAATTCATTATTGGGCTTTGCGTATACAATGCAGTTAATCGCGATTAATCGGAGAAATAGTGCGATTTACTTCGATTAAAATTTCTAGTCACGACATAAAAGTACTTAGGGATCATTGTTGATGAGAACTTGTCTTTTAAATCTCACATAGAAAAACTTGTGATTAAACGTACAAAAAAAACAAGTCCGGTTTTTCCTGACAAGTTAGGAAACGCTTGTTTCTGACCACATTTACACCTTTGCTGTTTTTCACTGTGCCTTAGGTTTTATTATTGGTTGTAGCAACCTGGTCCACCTTTGCACTTTGTATGCATCTTTGTCAGCCTGCAGGTTTTCTCAAATGTATAAATCACTTCCTGGTCTGGTTCCCGCTTATTTGTGTTCGTCTATGTGTCGAGTCTCCAGTCGCTACAGTTAGCAGTCACAGGACATCCTTGGTGTGTTGGTCCCTAGAGCAAACACAAGTCTCTGGAAAAAATCCTTCAGATTTGCTGCTTCATGGTCACAGAATGAATTACAAAAGGATCTGAGACCACAGGAACTCATCCCTTTGGGGGAATTTCAGGCCAATTCAAAAGATGGACACTGTACTTGTTTTTAACTTGGTTTTAAATTGTTTTTATTGAAACAAATTATATTTTGCCTGTTTTTTTGTTTATGTTTTAAGTCATTTCTACTTTTAACAATAGTGTGTGACTGCTCCTGTTTTTTGTTGTTTTAGTTGGGACCGAAGTCCCTTTGTGACAGAGGACCTTATTGAATTTCTAAGGTTTTATTAGGGACCGAGGACCCTATTGAATTTCTAAAGTTTTATTATTATTATTATTATTTATTGTTATACCGCTGCCTCTTTGAGCTGTAATTTGACCCCCTTAACATGCTTCAAAACTCACCACACATCAGGACTGGCGAAAATTGCGATCTAATCAAAAAACCAAACCCCAAAACTAAAAATTGTGCTCTACTGCTCTTAGGAAGAAAACACAGACAAAATTGTCTGTAACTTTCAGTAGGAACGTCATAGAAACATGAAACAAAAACCACTACGTAGGTCTCAGTTAGACCTATATTTCATACACTGTGACCGGCTAAAATCAACAGGAAATTTGCTATTCCCACTTCAATACAAAAGTTGGCTAAAAAATGTTGCTTTTTTTCAAACGTTATTGTTGTTTCGGCTTCAAATAAGCACAGAAGAGGACTTGAACCCTTCTGATTAAAAGTTAAAGAAATAATTTTAATTACTACCCCGGTTTGGATGTCATGAGCCCGCAAAGAACCATTGTGCTGCTGCTGTTGTCACAAAATGCCGGCTTTCTGCTCAGACAAAACTGTAGGACTGTCATACACACATGAAACAAAAACCTCAATGTAGGTCTCACTGAGACCTATATTTCATACACTGACCGCCCCCAACTAAAATCAACAGGAAGTTTGCTATTCCCACTTCAATACAACAACTGCATTACATTCACCATGCATTAGAGTCTCAAAATGGCGACACCAAGGCGTCCTTATAAAATGCCCAAGCCACTTTACAACTGTTATTACTATGAGACTGATGTATAACACATGTGTATACAACTTTTTCTCTGTGTAATAATCCATCCATCCATCTTCTACCGCTTATCTGGGCTTGGTTCGCGGGGGCAGCAGCCAAAGCGGTCCCGTCCATTGCTGCTTTCATTTATTTATGAAACCTGTTTTTGTTGCCTTCTTGCCCAAATCACTCTTGCAAAAGAGATTTTAATCTCAATGAGTTTTTACTTGGTTACATATCGGAAAAGAAAAATGAATGAATGAATTCATTTTTAATAGATGACAGTTGAAATAAACAAGGATTTTTCTGAGGATTATTCTTTCTTCTTATAAAAACACTTAACATTAAAATTACTTTTACCAGGGGAGCATTCTTGACTTACATTTAAAAGAAAAAAAATACAACAAACCTAAACTTGTGTAGCCTAAAACCAGGTAATAGATAACAAATATATAACCAAACTAAACAAAAAGTACTATTAGATCAAGTATGAGGCATTGAGTTAGAATATGTTTAACACTTACACTTTTTTAAAAAAGTATTAAATTTAAGAGTGGTGTTTGACTTTTAGACCAACAACTGGTTAGCATTAACATACAAACTGCAGATGCACATGTTAATATTCCTTCTGCATCATAAAAGATGGCATTCGTTACCAAAATATACTTTGACCTTGTTTGTGTTTGTCTGCTGCTCTGAAATATGCGGGATGTTTGCTGCTCATATTCTGCATCTTCGATGTGGTGTTGTGGTGAAATCTCATCTTAGTTTGACAGTGCAAACATTTCACCACAATGTCATTCTCTTTCAATTTGAAATGATCACCACACCAGGTTGATTGGCAACACTAAAATCGGCCCTAGTGTGTGAATGTGAGTGTGAATGTTGTCTGTCTATCTGTGTTGGCCCTGCGATGAGGTGGCAACTTGTCCAGGGTGTACCCCGCCTTCTGCCCGATTGTAGCTGAGATAGGCGCCAGCACCCCCCGCGACCCCGAAAGGGAATAGGCGGTAGAAAATGGATGGATGGATGATCACCACACCTTTAAGAGCTTTCCTCGTCTTCTTTGTGCCATTTGCACAAATGTGTTGAGTTATTTTTTAGAGAATACAGAGTAGTTTGGGAAGAAACTAAGTTATTTTGTATAAAATACAGAAGAGATATGGAAGACACTTTGTGTTTAAGTTATTTTTTAGAGAATACAGAGTAGACAGGGAAGAAACTAAGTTATTTTACATGGAATACATAGTAGACAGGGTCCAAATTAAGTTATTTTATATAGAATACAGAGTAGACTGGGAAGAAACTTTGTGTTTAAGTTATTTTACAGAGAATACAGAGTAGACTGGGAAGAAACTAAGTTATTTTGTATAGAATACAGAAGAGACAGGAAAGACACTTTGTGTTTTAGTTATTTTATGTAGAATACATAGCAGACTGGGAATAATTTTTGTGTTTAAGTTATTCTTTAGAGACTACAGAGTAGACTTGGAAGAAACTAAGTTATTTTATATAGAATACAGAGTGGACTGGGAGGAAACTTTGTGTTTAAGTTATTTTATAGAGAATACAGAGTGGACTGGGAAGAAACTAAGTTATTTTACAAAGAATACAGAGTAGACCGGGGGGAAACTTGGTGTTTAAGTTATTTTATAGAGAATACAGAGTAGACTTGGGAAAAAACTTTGTGTTTAGGTTATTTTAAAGAGAATACAGAGTAGACTGTGAAGAATGTTTGGGTTTGGGTTGGCCCTGCGATGAGGTGGCGACTTGTCCAGGGTGTACCCCGCCTTCCGCCCGATTGTAGCCGAGATAGGCGCCAGCACCCCCCGCGAGCCCGAAAGGGAATAAGCGGTAGAAAATTGGATGGATGGATGATCACCACACCTTTAAGAGCTTTCCTCGTCTTCTTTGGGCCATTTGCTCTCTTTCCCCTTTGTCTTTGTTTTTTGAGCTGTTTCCGCCCCTCCTGCACATAAACACACATCCCCAACACCACTCCTGAATGCTCTAGTAAAGTAGTTTATTTATTAAATGAATCATAGAGGCGTCCAAATAATGTTTTTTCTGGTGTCATTTATGTATTTAATGGATGGATGGTTGCATCCCTGCAGACAAGTCTGTTATGCACAATGTTTGTCCGTCAGAAGCAGCATAAGAAAACCCCTGCAAAAGTCTTGGTTGAAAAGTTAACTCTATAAAAAGCGAGGTACCTTCTAAATGGGATTCGTTGCCTTTGTCTCGTAGTGATGTTTGTCTTCCCGTTTACTCGGCAGGACTGCGGGGCGCCATGACCTTTGCCCTGTCAATCCGGGACACGGCGACGTACGCCAGGCAGATGATGTTTTCCACCACGCTGCTGGTGGTCTTCTTCACCGTCTGGTTCTGTGGCGGCGGCACCACCCAGATGTTGTCGTGCCAGCGCATACGGTATCTTCACTCTGGTCATCAGGGATGGCAAAACAAGACCTACACAGACACTCCAAAATTGTATCCCGGGTTTCCTATCCTCCTCATTTCATGGGGTTGTCAAAAATGTGGGACCTTAGTGTGGCATTATAGTTAGTTTAGCATGAAGCTCCCTTTGTGGGGCGGACACTGGACCACTAGCCAAGCATGACAAGGAGGACTTTTGTATGGGAGGAGCTTGTCGATCTCGTGGAATTCTTGGGAACGAGACATGAAAGCAGGGTTAATTTAATATAATTGGCAACAATAGTACAACATTTTTAACAAATACATTTTTTTAAATTAAACTCACCTATATATGTGTGTATATGTATATAGATATTTACATAAATATATATATATATATACATATATATATATATTTGTGTATGTGTCTATGTATGTGTATATATATATATATATATATATAAATACATATTTGTGTGTGTCTTTATATGTATGTATATATATATATTTTTTTATGTATATACATAGGTGTATGTATATGTGTGTATGTGTCTTTATATACATATATATATATATACACATATACATATATATATATATATATATATATATACATACATACATATATATATATATGTGTGTATGTGTCTTTATATACATATATATATATATATATATACACATATATATACATATATATATATATATATATATATTTATATATATATATATATATATGTATGTTTTAATTTTCCTAAGGGAACTGTCCTGACGAAATCAATAAAGTACTATCTATCTGTATATATATATAGATGGATAGTACTTTATTGATTCCGTCAGGAGAGTTCCTTCAGGAAAATTCAAATTTTCAGCACAATCCCATTCAAGATCAGACAAACATTACAGGGAGACAGAACAGGATCGCTGACGGGTCTGCCGGCTTCCAGCGCCCCTTACAGAAAAGGTGAGATACAGGTAAACGGGGGATGGGAGAAAAAAATAGAAGATTAAAATACAATTTAAAAAACGGTCTTAGCCTGGGCCCTGGAGAGGGGGTGCAGACTGAGGCCAAGGGGAAAAAAAACTCATAGCCATAGTACACTTCCTCTTACATGTGTGTAAGAGGGAAACATCAAACAGCAAAGAACAAAGAGGACATTAAAGTAGCGGATACAAGCAGACACTTTTACATACAGCTATGAAGAAAAAGTAAAAGAAACATATCCACTGTGGTGGCCTCTGCGGTGTTCCACGCCATCGTCTGCTGGGGTGGAGGGAGCATGGCCAGAGACAGGAGCAGACCCAACAAAGCAACCAAGACAGCCTACTCCACTCTTGGCCAGTGTCCAGTCCGAATGGATGAGCTAAGATACGTCCAAGGTGACTGAGGTGTCCGACACCTGCTCACCCGGCCAAGACACCGCGAATATATATATATATATATATATATATATATATATATATATATATATATATATATGTATATGTGTGTGTGTGTGTCTGGATAGTTTGACATGTAGGATAGAGCCTCTTTAAAAGTCTTCCCAGAGAAGTGGAAACTGAACTATCTGCAGTAATCATGCATATTTTCTCGCCAAGTGTCAAAATACTTTTGTCCATAAAGTATGTTTTACTTATTTTGTTTCTTCTCCAGAGTTGGAGTGGACTCGGATCAAGACAACTCTGTGAGTGTCGCCACATAGGTCATGTCATGCAACTTGAATATTCACTCTCATCATCTGAATATTCACTCTCATGATGTGAATATTCACTCTCGTGATGTCATTCGTACTCACTGTCTTGTCCCCAGGTGAGCATCGGCGAAGGTTCCGAGCGAAGAACCACCAAACATGAAAGTGCCTGGCTTTTCCGACTCTGGTACAACTTTGACCACAAGTATCCTCTCATACCACTATGATCAAGTGAGATGTGATGTGAGATGTTACTCAGACAATGAGATGAGAATGTCCTGGTATGAGGAGAAGATAAAGTGTGATGAGATGGAATGGAATGTGCTGATATGATGCAAATGAGACTTGGAGAGGCGAGAGCTGTGATCAGGTGACATTTTGAAGGTGAAGAGAGATGAGATGACATTTGGTGAGATGTCATGTTTTCTTGTTTCTTTAGTCCATGGTTTATCATTAAAGGAGATGGGATTTTATTGTACGATTAGATGAGATGTTAGACGTATTATGAGATGAGATTTGATGATAAGGTGAGATAACATTTGGTGAGATGTAGTGGTATGTATAGTGAGATAACATTTGGTGAGAGGTAGTGGGATATAAAGTGAGATAACATTTGGTGAGATGTAGTGGGATATAAGGTGAGATAACATTTGATGAGACGTAGTTGGATATAAGGTGAGATAACATTTGTTGAGACGTAGTGGGATATAAGGTGAGATAACATTTGATGAGACGTAGTTGGATATAAGGTGAGATAACATTTGTTGAGACATAGTGGGATATAAGGTGAGATAACATTTTTTTGAGACATAGTGGGATATAAGGTGAGATAACATTTTTTTGAGACGTCGTGGGATATAAGGTGAGATAACATTTGGTGAGACGTCGTGGGATATAAGGTGAGATAACATTTTTTTTGAGACGTAGTGGGATATAAGGTGAGATAACATTTGTTAAGACGTAGTGGGGCATAAGGTGAGATAACATTTGGTGAGACGTAGTGGGATATAAGGTGAGATAACATTTGTTGAGACGTAGTGGGATATAAGGTGAGATAACATTTGGTGAGACGTAGTGGGGCATAAGGTGAGATAACATTTGGTGAGACGTAATGGGATATAAGGTGAGATAACATTTTTTTTGAGACGTAGTGGGATATAAGGTGAGATAACATTTGTTAAGACGTAGTGGGGCATAAGGTGAGATAACATTTGGTGAGACGTAGTGGGATATAAGGTGAGATAACATTTGTTGAGACGTAGTGGGATATAAGGTGAGATAACATTTGTTGAGACGTAGTGGGATATAAGGTGAGATAACATTCGGTGAGATGTAGTGGGATATAAGGTGAGATAAAATTTGGTGAGATGTAGTGGGATATAAGGTGAGATAACATTTGGTGAGACGTAGTGGGATATAAGGTGAGATAACATTTGGTGAGATGTAGTGGGATATAAAGTGAGATAACATTTGGTGAGATGTAGTGGGATATAAGGTGAGATAACATTTGGTGAGAGGTAGTGGGATATAAAGTGAGATAACATTTGGTGAGATGTAGTGGGATATAAGGTGAGATAACATTTGGTGAGAGGTAGTGGGATATAAAGTGAGATAACATTTGGTGAGATGTAGTGGGATATAAGGTGAGATAACATTTGGTGAGATGTAGTGGGATATAAGGTGAGATTACATTTGCTGAGATGTAGTGGGATATAAAGTGAGATAACATTGGTGAGATTTAGTGGGATATAAGGTGAGATAACATTTGGTGAGACGAAGTGGGATATAAGGTGAGATAACATTTGGTGAGATGTAGTGGGATGTAAGGTGAGATAACATTTGTTGAGATGTAGTGGGATATAAGGTGAGATAACATTGGTGAGATGTAGTGGGATATAAGGTGAGATAACATTTGGTGAGACGTAGTGGGATATAAGGTGAGATAACATTTGATGAGACGTAGTTGGATATAAGGTGAGATAACATTTGTTGAGACGTAGTGGGATATAAGGTGAGATAACATTTGTTGAGACGTAGTGGGATATAAGGTGAGATAACATTTTTTTGAGACGTAGTGGGATATAAGGTGAGATAACATTTGGTGAGACGTCGTGGGATATAAGGTGAGATAACATTTTTTTTGAGACGTAGTGGGATATAAGGTGAGATAACATTTGTTAAGACGTAGTGGGATATAAGGTGAGATAACATTTGGTGAGACGTAGTGGGATATAAGGTGAGATAACATTCGGTGAGATGTAGTGGGATATAAGGTGAGATATCATTTGGTGAGATGTAGTGGGATATAAGGTGAGATATCATTTGGTGAGATGTAGTGGGATATAAGGTGAGATAACATTTGTTGAGACGTAGTGGGATATAAGGTGAGATAACATTTGGTGAGACGTAGTGGGATATAAGGTGAGATAACATTCGGTGAGATGTAGTGGGATATAAGGTGAGATAACATTTGTTGAGACGTAGTGGGATATAAGGTGAGATAACATTTGATGAGACGTAGTGGGATATAAGGTGAGATAACATTTGTTGAGACGTCGTGGGATATAAGGTGAGATAACATTTGTTGAGACGTAGTGGGATATAAGGTGAGATAACATTTGTTGAGACGTAGTGGGATATAAGGTGAGATGACATTTGATAAGACATAGTGGGATAATGACTTGAGATGCATGAGATAAGATGACATGAGGAGAGCTGAAATGAAATGAGATATAAAGTGATGATTGATGAGACACATCCAGTTTTAGGAGATGAGATTTGATACCAAGGTGAGTCAAGATTGTCTACTAAATATCAGAGGAGGGGGCGATGAAATGAGATGTAATGAAGTATGAGATGTAATGAAGTATGAGATGTGAAGTAGGATGAGGTCGTCGTGCAATCAGATGAGATGGAGTGTACCTAATGAAGTGGCCAGCGAGTTTCTGTGTTGTGATTCACTGTGTTGGCCAGCAGGGGGACAGCCGCCTTATCTTTGCTGTCATTGTGTGCACATGTGTGTGTGTGTGTGTGTGATGTGAAGTGTTATTCCTCACTGTGTGTGAAGTGTAGAAACCTTAAGTGGATCCCTCAGCTACCTGAAGCCCATCCTGACCCACAGCGGCCCCCCCCTCACCGCCACGCTGCCCCCCTGCTGTGCCCCCCTGGCCCGCCTCCTCACCAGCCCGCAGGCCTTGGAGGTCAGACATGTTTGCTGCTTAAAGGCCTACTGAAAGCCACTACTAGCAACCACGCAGTCTGGTAGTTTATATATCAATGATGAAATATTAACATTGCAACACATGCCAATACGGCCGCTTTAGTTTACTAAATTGCAATTTTAAATTTTCGCGCGGAAGTATCATGCTAAACGTCTCGGTATGATGACGTGTGCGCGTGACGTCACGGATTGTAGAGGACATATGTTCCAGCATCGTTCCCAGCTATTAAGTCGTCCGTTTTCATCGCATAATTCCACAGTATTCTGGCCGACTGTGTTGCTGAATCTTTTGGAATTTGTTCAATTAAAAATGGAGACGTCAAAGAAGAAAGCTGTAGGTAGGAAGCGGCGTGTTGCGGCCGCCTTTAGCAACACAAACACAGCCTGTGTTTCGTGGTTTACATTCCTGAAAGATGACGGTCGGTCAAGCCAACACGGTTGGATTGGACCACACACACAAAGTACAGTATATTATGCAGCGATCATTTCGAAAGATTGTGTTTCGAAGAGGGTCCCTCGCGAAGGGCAGAGATGGGCATCGCCACCACCCGTCGACTGGTGCTGAAGAATGGTACGACCATATAAATGATAAATGGGTTGTACTTGTATAGCGCTTTTCTACCTTCAAGGTACTCAAAGCGCTTTGACACTAGTTCCACATTTACCCATTCACACACAACATTCACACACTGATGGAGGGAGCTGCCATGCAAGGCGCCAACCAGCACCCATCAGGAGCAAGGGTGAAGTGTCTTGCTCAGGACACAACGGACGTGACGAGGTTGGTACTAGGTGGGATTTGAACCAGGGACCCTCGGGTAACGCACGGCCACTCTCCCACTGCGCCACTCTCCCACTATCACTAAAACACTAGTAACACAATAAGCAGATAAGGGATTTTCCAGAATTATCCTTGTAAATGTGTTTGATAACATCTGAATCGCTCCCGGCCCTGTGATGAGGTGGCGACTTGTCCAGGGTGTACCCCGCCTTCCGCCCGATTGTAGCTGAGATAGGCGCCCGCGACCCCAAAAGGGAATAAGCGGTACAAAATGGATGGATGGATGAATCGCTCCCACTGTATAGTCTTTTTTTTTTTTTTAGTCCTTCACTCTCACTTTCCTCATCCACAAATCTTTCATCATTGCTTTCTCGGTCTGAATCGCTCTCGCTGCTGGTGGCCATTATTGTAAACAATGTTCCAATGTGAGGAGCTCCACAACCCGTGACGTCACGCGCAGATCGTCTGCTACTTCCGGTACAGGCAAGGCTTTTTTTATTAGCGACCAAAAGTTGCGAATTTTATCGTTTCAGCAAAAATATGGCAATATGGCGAAATGATGAAGTACGACACATAGAATGGAGCTGCTATCCCCGTTTGAATAAGAACATCTCATTTCTGTAGGCCTTGAAGTCTGTGTAGTCACTTCTGCTCTTGCGTCTCAGAACGAGTGTCAGATCAAAGACGACGACGACGACTCCGACCTCATCCTGACGGACGGCGACATCAACCTGAACTACGGCGACGTCGCCGTCAGCACGGACGCCACGGGGGCGTGCAGCCAGGACGACCCCGACCGGGAGCTGGCGTGCGGCGACCAGGAGCTGGTGATGAGGGGCACACGCCTGGTGCTGCCCATGGACGACTCGGAGCCGCCCTTCACAGACCCCCGCTTCTGAAGGCCCCCCCCCCCCCCCTCACCCCCGCACGCCACTTCCTTCTTCGTGCTTCTTCACTTCCGTCCTTCAGCGCGTCTACCTCATCACGCCGCCATCTTCCCTCCACCGTAACACGTCGATGTCCCCTGACAGCGTGTGTCGTCATGGTAACCGCCACAGTGCCAACTCTCATGTCCATGTCGGAAGTAAGAAGGAGGAACGAGGGCCACCAGGTAGCTAGCCTTCTCTTCCATGCTTTCAGACCTCCACCAAGGCTGAACAAATGTAGATTATTACAAAAAAATACATTTTCACATCAATCCTATTTGTGACCATTCTTCATCCATTCCAAAACATTCACAATGGATTAAATGATGTTGTTCCCGCTAAAGATCAATCCTGGAGTAGATGTAGAGCAGGGGTCATCAACGCCAGGTCGCCCGCTGGCCTGTTCTAAAAATAGCTCAAATAGCAGCACTTACCAGTGAGCTGCCTCTATTTTTTTAAATTGTATTTATTTACTAGCAAGCTGGTCTCGCTTTGCTTGACATTTTTAATTCTGAGAGAGACAAAACTCAAATAGAAATTGAAAATCCAAGAAAATATTTTAAAGACTTGGTCTTCACTTGTTGAAATAAATTCATTTATTTTTTTACTTTGCTTCTTATAACTTTCAGAAAGACAATTTTAGAGAAAAAACACAACCTTATAAATGATTTTAGGATTTTTAAACACATATACCTTTTTACCTTTTAAATTCCTTCCTCTTCTTTCCTGGCAATTTAAATCAAGTTATTTATTTTCTTTATTGTAAAGAATAATAAATACATTTTAATTTTATTCTTCATTTTAGCGTCTGTTTTTTCGACAAAGAAATATTTGTGAAATATTTCTTCAAACTTAAAATTATTCAGGCAAATCTAGAAAATCTGTAAAATCAAATTTAAATCTTATTTCAAAGCCTTTTGAATTTCTTTTAACATTTTTGTTCTGGAAAATCTAGAAGAAATAATGATTTGTCTTTGTTAGAAATATAGCTTGGTCCAATTTGTTATATATTCTAACAAAGTGCAGATTGGATTTTAACCTATTTAAAACATGTCATCAAAATTCTAAAATTAATCAGGAAAAATGACTAATGATGTTCCATAAAAAATGTTTTCAAAAAGATTTAAATTAGCTAGTTTTTCTCATCTTTTTTTTTTGGGTTGAATTTTCAATTTTAAAGAGTCGAAATTGAAGATAAACTATGTTTCCAAATTTAATTATCATTTTTTTTTCCTGTTTTCTCCTCTTTTAAACCATTCAATTAAGTGTTTTTTTCATCATTTATTCTCGACAAAAAAACCTTCTGTAGAAGGAAAAAAAAAAATGTACGACAGAATGACAGACAGAATTCCATCCATCCATCCATCCATCCATCATCTTCCGCTTATCCGAGGTTGGGTCGCGGGGGCAACAGCCTAAGCAGGGAAACCCAGACTTCCCTCTCCCCAGCCACTTCGTCTAGCTCTTCCCGGGGGATCCCGAGGCGTTCCCAGGCCAGCCGGGAGACATAGTCTTCCCAACGTGTCCTGGGTCTTCCCCGTGGCCTCCTACCGGTTGGACGTGCCCTAAACACCTCCCTAGGGAGGCGTTCGGGTGGCATCCTGACCAGATGCCCGAACCACCTCATCTGGCTCCTCTCGATGTGGAGGAGCAGCGGCTTTACTTTGAGTTCCTCCCGGATGGCAGAGCTTCTCAGCCTATCTCTAAGGGAGAGCCCCAAACTCATTTCGGCCGCTTGTACCCGTGATCTTATCCTTTCGGTCATGACCCAAAGCTCATGACCATAGGTGAGGATGGGAACGTAGATCGACCGGTAAATTGAGAGCTTTGCCTTCCGGCTCAGCTCCTTCTTCACCACAACGGATCGGTAGAACGTACGCATTACTGAAGACGCCGCACCGATCCGCCTGTCGATCTCACCATCCACTCTTCCCTCACCCGTGAACAAGACTCCTAGGTACTTGAACTCCTCCACTTGGGGCAGGGTCTCCTGGCATTCCACCCTTTTCCGGGCGAGAACCCGGAAAAAAAAAAAAAAAAAACAGACAGAAATACCCTTTTTTTTTATATTTATCTGTTTCCATTTATATTTATTGTGAGAATTCATGAAATCAATCAGTGTTTCCACAAAGATAAATATCATCAATTATAATAAAAACATCGAGTTAAAGGTCAATTGAGGAAATTGGCTATTTCTGGCCATTTATTGAAGTGTGTATCAAACTGGTAGCCCTTGGCATTAATCAGTACCCAAGAAATAGCTCTTGCTTTCAAAAACATGGTGACCCCTGCTCTAGTTGATCTATATCTGCTACTTTAGTGTGAGATACTTCTCTGCTTTGCCTTATTTCTATTTCCTTTATTCAATGTTTGGCTGGAATTTATTCAACCAAAGCAGTTTCCTTTGAAGTAATATAAAAATGAATCAAATCTGTTGATGTAGTTAAGCATAGAACTAATTGTTGTTCAAAAAAAATATTGATTTTAAATGGAGAATTGTTTTTGGACACGGAATGGAATGTTGAACCCCGAGCATCAAAATAGATTTGCAGCCCTTTCATGATGAAAAACAACGATCCAGATCCACACCAAGATGATATCATTCCTTCCTTCGCCGTCACGCCAGCCTTTGCACACGACTTCAAACTGGACGTCATTGGATGAAATATTGTCAGACATATTCTGTGCTGATTGACAGCTTGCCGTGTGACGTCTGACTTTAGTTCCTAGAACCTGGACAGCAGTTTCATCATTTCGTGTGTTCATATTCTGCAGAAGTGTGTGTGTGTGTGTGTGTGTGTGTGTGTGTGTGTGTGTGTGTGTGTGTGTGTGTGTGTGTGTGTGTGTGTGTGTGTGTGTGTGTGTGTGTGTGACAGATGTGTGCGTGCTCAGAGGCGACTTGCGGGACTCGTGTCAGCCGCCTCCTCCTCTGGGGTCCGGCGAGCGGCTGTCTCAAATTGTTGATAGGGCGTCGCCGTGGCAACCGCCATGTTGACGCGCACCCGAGCCAGAAAACCTGAGTTTGAAGCGCGCAGAGTCCGCTTGCTTGTGTAGCAGGATGTGCTGAGTCAGCGTTCTGGGAATGTTTGTGTGGACGTCCATCTCTGACGTGTCTTCATGAGGACACTCAGGTCCACGGAAGACAGATGTCAGGATGAATGTTTGTGTGGACGTCCATCTTTGATGTGTCTTCATGAGGACACTCAGGTCCACGGAAGACAGATGTCAGGATGAATGTTTGTGTGGACGTCCATCTCTGACGTGTCTTCATGAGGACACTCAGGTCCACGGAAGACAGATGTCAGGATGAATGTTTGTGTGGACGTCCATCTCTGACGTGTCTTCATGAGGACACTCAGGTCCACGGAAGACAGATGTCAGGATGAATGTTTGTGTGGACGTCCATCTCTGACGTGTCTTCATGAGGACACTCAGGTCCACGGAAGACAGATGTCAGGATGAATGTTTGTGTGGACGTCCATCTTTGATGTGTCTTCATGAGGACACTCAGGTCCACGGAAGACAGATGTCAGGATGAATGTTTGTGTGGACGTCCATCTCTGACGTGTCTTCATGAGGACACTCAGGTCCACGGAAGACAGATGTCAGGATGAATGTTTGTGTGGACGTCCATCTCTGACGTGTCTTCATGAGGACACTCAGGTCCACGGAAGACAGATGTCAGGATGAATGTTTGTGTGGACGTCCATCTTTGATGTGTCTTCATGAGGACACTCAGGTCCACGGAAGACAGATGTCAGGATGAATGTTTGTGTGGACGTCCATCTCTGACGTGTCTTCATGAGGACACTCAGGTCCACGGAAGACAGATGTCAGGATGAATGTTTGTGTGGACGTCCATCTCTGACGTGTCTTCATGAGGACACTCAGGTCCACGGAAGACAGATGTCAGGATGAATGTTTGTGTGGACGTCCATCTCTGACGTGTCTTCATGAGGACACTCAGGTCCACGGAAGACAGATGTCAGGATGAATGTTTGTGTGGACGTCCATCTTTGATGTGTCTTCATGAGGACACTCAGGTCCACGGAAGACAGATGTCAGGATGAATGTTTGTGTGGACGTCCATCTCTGACGTGTCTTCATGAGGACACTCAGGTCCACGGAAGACAGATGTCAGGATGAATGTTTGTGTGGACGTCCATCTCTGACGTGTCTTCATGAGGACACTCAGGTCCACGGAAGACAGATGTCAGGATGAATGTTTGTGTGGACGTCCATCTTTGATGTGTCTTCATGAGGACACTCAGGTCCACGGAAGACAGATGTCAGGATGAATGTTTGTGTGGACGTCCATCTTTGACGTGTCTTCATGAGGACACTCAGGTCCACGGAAGACAGATGTCAGGATGAATGTTTGTGTGGACGTCCATCTCTGACGTGTCTTCATGAGGACACTCAGGTCCACGGAAGACAGATGTCAGGATGAATGTTTGTGTGGACGTCCATCTTTGATGTGTCTTCATGAGGACACTCAGGTCCACGGAAGACAGATGTCAGGATGAATGTTTGTGTGGACGTCCATCTCTGACGTGTCTTCATGAGGACACTCAGGTCGACAGATGTCAGGATGAATGTTTGTGTGGACGTCCATCTCTGACGTGTCTTAATGAGGACACTCAGGTCCACGGAAGACAGATGTCAGGATGAATGTTTGTGTGGACGTCCATCTCTGACGTGTCTTCATGAGGACACTCAGGTCCACAGAAGACAGATGTCAGGATGAATATTTGTGTGGACGTCCATCTTTGATGTGTCTTCATGAGGACACTCAGGTCCACAGAAGACAGATGTCAGGATGAATATTTGTGTGGACGTCCATCTTTGATGTGTCTTCATGAGGACACTCAGGTCCACGGAAGACAGATGTCAGGGTGAATGTTTGTGTGGACGTCCATCTCTGACGTGTCTTAATGAGGACACTCAGGTCCACGGAAGACAGATGTCAGGGTGAATGTTTGTGTGGACGTCCATCTCTGACGTGTCTTAATGAGGACACTCAGGTCCACGGAAGACAGATGTCAGGATGAATGTTTGTGTGGACGTCCATCTCTGACGTGTCTTCATGAGGACACTCAGGTCCACGGAAGACAGATGTCAGGGTGAATGTTTGTGTGGACGTCCATCTCTGACGTGTCTTAATGAGGACACTCAGGTCCACGGAAGACAGATGTCAGGATGAATATTTGTGTGGACGTCCATCTCTGACGTGTCTTCATGAGGACACTCAGGTCCACAGAAGACAGATGTCAGGATGAATGTTTGTGTGGACGTCCATCTCTGACGTGTCTTCATGAGGACACTCAGGTCCACGGAAGACAGATGTCAGGATGAATGTTTGTGTGGACGTCCATCTCTGACGTGTCTTCATGAGGACACTCAGGTCCACAGAAGACAGATGTCAGGACGAATATTTGTGTGGACGTCCATCTCTGACGTGTCTTCATGAGGACACTCAGGTCCACAGAAGACAGATGTCAGGGTGAATGTTTGTGTGGACGTCCATCTCTGACGTGTCTTCATGAGGACACTCAGGTCCACGGAAGACAGATGTCAGGGTGAATGTTTGTGTGGACGTCCATCTTTGACGTGTCTTCATGAGGACACTCAGGTCCACGGAAGACAGATGTCAGGGTGAATGTTTGTGTGGACGTCCATCTCTGACGTGTCTTCATGAGGACACTCAGGTCCACGGAAGACAGATGTCAGGGTGAATGTTTGTGTGGACGTCCATCTTTGACGTGTCTTCATGAGGACACTCAGGTCCACGGAAGACAGATGTCAGGATGAATGTTTGTGTGGACGTCCATCTTTGACGTGTCTTCATGAGGACACTCAGGTCCACGGAAGACAGATGTCAGGATGAATGTTTGTGTGGACGTCCATCTCTGACGTGTCTTCATGAGGACACTCAGGTCCACGGAAGACAGATGTCAGGATGAATGTTTGTGTGGACGTCCATCTTTGATGTGTCTTCATGAGGACACTCAGGTCCACGGAAGACAGATGTCAGGGTGAATGTTTGTGTGGACGTCCATCTCTGACGTGTCTTCATGAGGACACTCAGGTCCACGGAAGACAGATGTCAGGGTGAATGTTTGTGTGGACGTCCATCTCTGACGTGTCTTCATGAGGACACTCAGGTCCACAGAAGACAGATGTCAGGGTGAATGTTTGTGTGGACGTCCATCTCTGACGTGTCTTCATGAGGACACTCAGGTCCACGGAAGACAGATGTCAGGGTGAATGTTTGTGTGGACGTCCATCTCTGACGTGTCTTCATGAGGACACTCAGGTCCACAGATGTGAGGATGAAGGTTTGTGTGGACGTCCATCTTTGACGTGTCTTCATGAGGACACTCAGGTCCACAGATGTGAGGATGAATGTTTGTGTGGACGTCCATCTTTGACGTGTCTTCATGAGGACACTCAGGTCCACGGAAGACAGATGTCAGGGTGAATGTTTGTGTGGACGTCCATCTCTGACGTGTCTTCATGAGGACACTCAGGTCCACAGATGTGAGGATGAAGGTTTGTGTGGACGTCCATCTTTGACGTGTCTTCATGAGGACACTCAGGTCCACAGATGTGAGGATGAATGTTTGTGTGGACGTCCATCTTTGACGTGTCTTCATGAGGACACTCAGGTCCACGGAAGACAGATGTCAGGGTGAATGTTTGTGTGGACGTCCATCTTTGATGTGTCTTCATGAGGACACTCAGGTCCACGGAAGACAGATGTCAGGATGAATATTTGTGTGGACGTCCATCTCTGACGTGTCTTCATGAGGACACTCAGGTCCACGGAAGACAGATGTCAGGATGAATATTTGTGTGGACGTCCATCTTTGACGTGTCTTCATGAGGACACTCAGGTCCACGGAAGACAGATGTCAGGATGAATGTTTGTGTGGACGTCCATCTCTGACGTGTCTTCATGAGGACACTCAGGTCCACGGAAGACAGGATGAATGTTTGTGTGGACGTCCATCTCTGACGTGTCTTCATGAGGACACTCAGGTCCAGGGAAGACAGATGTCAGGATGAATGTTTGTGTGGACGTCCATCTCTGACGTGTCTTCATGAGGACACTCAGGTCCACAGAAGACAGATGTCAGGGTGAATGTTTGTGTGGACGTCCATCTTTGATGTGTCTTCATGAGGACACTCAGGTCCACGGAAGACAGATGTCAGGATGAATGTTTGTGTGGACGTCCATCTCTGACGTGTCTTCATGAGGACACTCAGGTCCACGGGAGACAGATGTCAGGATGAATGTTTGTGTGGACGTCCATCTCTGACGTGTCTTCATGAGGACACTCAGGTCCACGGAAGACAGATGTCAGGGTGAATGTTTGTGTGGACGTCCATCTTTGATGTGTCTTCATGAGGACACTCAGGTCCACGGAAGACAGATGTCAGGATGAATGTTTGTGTGGACGTCCATCTCTGACGTGTCTTCATGAGGACACTCAGGTCCACAGAAGACAGATGTCAGGATGAATATTTGTGTGGACGTCCATCTTTGACGTGTCTTCATGAGGACACTCAGGTCCACGGAAGACAGATGTCAGGATGAATGTTTGTGTGGACGTCCATCTTTGATGTGTCTTCATGAGGACACTCAGGTCCACGGAAGACAGATTTTAGGATGAATGTTTGTGTGGACGTCCATCTTTGATGTGTCTTCATGAGGACACTCAGGTCCACGGAAGACAGATGTCAGGATGAATGTTTGTGTGGACGTCCATCTCTGACGTGTCTTCATGAGGACACTCAGGTCCACGGAAGACAGGATGAATGTTTGTGTGGACGTCCATCTCTGACGTGTCTTCATGAGGACACTCAGGTCCAGGGAAGACAGATGTCAGGATGAATGTTTGTGTGGACGTCCATCTCTGACGTGTCTTCATGAGGACACTCAGGTCCACAGAAGACAGATGTCAGGGTGAATGTTTGTGTGGACGTCCATCTTTGATGTGTCTTCATGAGGACACTCAGGTCCACGGAAGACAGATGTCAGGATGAATGTTTGTGTGGACGTCCATCTCTGACGTGTCTTCATGAGGACACTCAGGTCCACGGGAGACAGATGTCAGGATGAATGTTTGTGTGGACGTCCATCTCTGACGTGTCTTCATGAGGACACTCAGGTCCACGGAAGACAGATGTCAGGGTGAATGTTTGTGTGGACGTCCATCTTTGATGTGTCTTCATGAGGACACTCAGGTCCACGGAAGACAGATGTCAGGATGAATGTTTGTGTGGACGTCCATCTCTGACGTGTCTTCATGAGGACACTCAGGTCCACAGAAGACAGATGTCAGGATGAATATTTGTGTGGACGTCCATCTTTGACGTGTCTTCATGAGGACACTCAGGTCCACGGAAGACAGATGTCAGGATGAATGTTTGTGTGGACGTCCATCTTTGATGTGTCTTCATGAGGACACTCAGGTCCACGGAAGACAGATTTTAGGATGAATGTTTGTGTGGACGTCCATCTTTGATGTGTCTTCATGAGGACACTCAGGTCCACGGAAGACAGATGTCAGGGTGAATGTTGGAGATGAGACACAGGTGGAAGACCTTCCACTGTTATCTTCTGCTGTGCAGGAACTTCTACTATAATTTTTTGGCTTTTTTTTTTTATGGTTGTGACATATTTTTTTAGACATTTTCGGCCATTGTCTTTTCTTTTTTTCCCCCATAAGAAGAGAGAAAAAGACATCTTGTATTTGCACTTTCTCACCAGGTGAAATGTAAATGTGATGAATGAAGACTTCTATTTGTGTGTTTGCTGCATTCACTCATTCAAGGTATGCTCTTTGTGTGTGTTTGTATGCTGTTGCCATGGATACCGCACAGCATGAATCCTTGTCATTCTTCCTGCTGGACTCAAATTATTACAATAATAATAAAGACTATTTCTCTTTGTGGATGAAGACGAGCAAAGAGGTTTTTACTGGAGCTGCAGCTGAGTGGAGATGTTGTGGATGTTCATGTTTCATGTGTGGATGTTCATGTTTCATGTGTGGATGTTCATGTTTCATGTGTGGATGTTCATGTTTCATGTGTGGATGTTCATGTTTCATGTGTGGATGTTCATGTTTCATGTGTGGATGTTCATGTTTCATGTGTGGATGTTCATGTTTCATGTGTGGATGTTCATGTTTCATGTGTGGATGTCAATGTTTCATGTGTGGATGTCCATGTTTCATGTGTGGATGTTCACGTTTCATGTGTGGAAGTTCATGTTTCATGTGTGGATGTTCATGTTTCTTGTGTGAATGTTCATGTTTCATGTGTGGATGTTCATGTTTCATGTGTGGATGTTCATGTTTCATGTGTGAATGTTCATGTTTCATGTGTGGATGTTCATGTTTCATGTGTGAATGTTCATGTTTCATGTGTGGATGTTCATGTTTCATGTGTGGATGTTCATGTTTCCCGCGTGGATGTTCATGTTTCATGTGTGGATGTTCATGTTTCCCGTGTGGATGTTCATGTTTCATGTGTGGATGTTCATGTTTCCCGTGTGGATGTTCATGTTTCCCGTGTGGATGTTCATGTTTCCCGCGTGGATGTTCATGTTTCATGTGTGGATGTTCATGTTTCATGCGTGGATGTTCATGTTTCCCGTGTGGATGTTCATGTTTCATGTGTGGATGTTTGTGTTTCATGTGTGGATGTTCATGTTTCATGTGTGGATGTTCATGTTTCATGTGTGGATGTTCATGTTTCATGTGTGGATGTTCATGTTTCATGTGTGGATGTTCATGTTTCATGTGTGGATGTTCATGTTTCATGTGTGGATGTTCATGTTTCATGCGTGGATGTCCATGTTTCATGCGTGGATGTTCATGTTTCCTGCGTGGATGTTCATGTTTCTTGTGTGGATGATCATGTTTCCCGTGTGGATGTTCATGTTTCATGTGTGGATGTTCATGTTTCATGTGTGGATGTTCATGTTTCATGTGTGGATGTTCATGTTTCTTGTGTGGATGATCATGTTTCCTGTGTGGATGTTCATGTTTCATGTGTGGATGTTCATGTTTCCCGCGTGGATGTTCATGTTTCATGCGTGGATGTTCATGTTTCCTGTGTGGATGTTCATGTTTCATGCGTGGATGTTCATGTTTCATGTGTGGATGTTCATGTTTCCCGTGTGGATGTTCATGTTTCATGTGTGGATGTTCATGTTTCATGTGTGGATGTTCATGTTTCCCGCGTGGATGTTTATGTTTCATGTGTGGATGTTCATGTTTCATGTGTGGATGTTCATGTTTCATGTGTGGATGTTCATGTTTCCCGCGTGGATGTTTATGTTTCATGTGTGGATGTTCATGTTTCATGTGTGGATGTTCATGTTTCTTGTGTGGATGATCATGTTTCCCGTGTGGATGTTCATGTTTCATGTGTGGATGTTCATGTTTCATGTGTGGATGTTCATGTTTCATGTGTGGATGTTCATGTTTCTTGTGTGGATGATCATGTTTCCTGTGTGGATGTTCATGTTTCATGTGTGGATGTTCATGTTTCCCGCGTGGATGTTCATGTTTCATGCGTGGATGTTCATGTTTCCTGTGTGGATGTTCATGTTTCATGCGTGGATGTTCATGTTTCATGTGTGGATGTTCATGTTTCCCGTGTGGATGTTCATGTTTCATGTGTGGATGTTCATGTTTCCCGTGTGGATGTTCATGTTTCCCGTGTGGATGTTCATGTTTCCCGCGTGGATGTTCATGTTTCATGTGTGGATGTTCATGTTTCATGCGTGGATGTTCATGTTTCCCGTGTGGATGTTCATGTTTCATGTGTGGATGTTTGTGTTTCATGTGTGGATGTTCATGTTTCATGTGTGGATGTTCATGTTTCATGTGTGGATGTTCATGTTTCATGCGTGGATGTCCATGTTTCATGCGTGGATGTTCATGTTTCCTGCGTGGATGTTCATGTTTCATGTGTGGATGTTCATGTTTCCCGCGTGGATGTTTATGTTTCATGTGTGGATGTTCATGTTTCATGTGTGGATGTTCATGTTTCTTGTGTGGATGATCATGTTTCCCGTGTGGATGTTCATGTTTCATGTGTGGATGTTCATGTTTCATGTGTGGATGTTCATGTTTCATGTGTGGATGTTCATGTTTCATGTGTGGATGTTCATGTTTCTTGTGTGGATGATCATGTTTCCTGTGTGGATGTTCATGTTTCATGTGTGGATGTTCATGTTTCCCGCGTGGATGTTCATGTTTCATGCGTGGATGTTCATGTTTCCTGTGTGGATGTTCATGTTTCATGCGTGGATGTTCATGTTTCATGTGTGGATGTTCATGTTTCCCATACCTCCTCTAATTTCTCTTTCAGAGACACTGCCTAGACCTCCTCTATTTTCTCTTTCCTCAGTTGCCAACTACTTGGTTTCTTCCCGACTGCACACGCTGAGGAGTGGTCATCAGTGCAGGTGGAGGTATGAGGTATGGGTTGTTCGACTGAGGTCTGGTAGGCAGGTCGGAGTTGACCCGCTGGGGCGAGTCTGGCGGCCCCATAGGCTCGCTCAGCTGCTTGTTCCGATAGTCGAAAGTCGTACAGGAGCACAAGGTCGAGGAGGGCTCTGTCCCTCGGCAGACCATCCATGATCTGCTCCCAAACCCACGGAGACACACACCAGACATGAGCTCATGACCCTGCAGACACACACCAGACATGAACTGGTGAGTGTGTGTGATGATCAAATCTTGCTTTTGGCAGCATGGAAGTGGAAGTAAAAGTGAAAGTGGATGTAGATGTAGAAGTGGAAGTGGACGAGAAAGTGAAAGGTGACATACTTAGTGATCTTCTCACTGTCAGTGACCAAAGGAGAGCAGCGAGCGTGTCCACTTCACTTTGTTTTTTCTACAAATGTTTCACTTCACGTGATATTAAACATCCTTTCACTTTCACGACATAATGACTTCTTTAAGTGCTGAATATGACGTGACATCAAGTTGATCATGTGATGTCATTGGGAGGTGTGTCCTCTCTCCTCCGGGTGACTTGTAGAGAGCAGCAGCACATTCCTGCAGTCGTGCAGCGACACACCACAACACTCTTTGTCTGCACAGGTCAGTCCTCTTGCACTTTTATTCTTATTTATACTCATACTACATTATTTATAATATCCCTTTTATTTGCGCTGGACATTTCTTATGTCTTGCACCATTATAATTTGTATTATAATATGTGTGTCTTTTAATAACAACAATATACTGTATTTACTGTATGTGTACCTTTTAATAACAACAGTTTACTGTATATACTGAATATATGTACCCTTTAAAAATAACAATATACTGTATGTGTACCCATTAATAATAACAATCTTCTTAATTTGGCATAGATGGCAGTTCCGATTATAAAATGTGGACAAGCAGTATATGTTTGCTTTGAAAAGGTGTTAGAAGGAAAGGAGTATGTATGTTTGGTGATATCTAAAGGATATCACCACATGGGTTCAGGAACACTTCAGAAAACCACTGTCACTTAATACAGTTGGTTGCTACATCTGTAAGTGCAAGTTAAAGCTCTACTATGGAAAGTGAA